>NW_028263385.1:2495000-2795000 GCF_051168715.1 Poecilia mexicana
GGTGTGTGACCTCTGTGTGTGTGTGTGACCTCTGTGTGTGTGTGTGACCTCTGGGTGTGTGTGTGACCTCTGTGTGTGTGTGTGACCTCTGGGTGTGTGTGTGACCTCTGGGTGTGTGTGTGACCTCTGGGTGTGTGACCTCTGGGTGTGTGTGTGACCTCTGGGTGTGTGACCTCTGGGTGTGTGTGTGACCTCTGGGTGTGTGTGTGACCTCTGTGTGTGTGTGACCTCTGTGTGTGTGTGTGACCTCTGTGTGTGTGTGTGACCTCTGGGTGTGTGTGTGACCTCTGTGTGTGTGTGTGACCTCTGGGTGTGTGTGTGACCTCTGGGTGTGTGACCTCTGGGTGTGTGTGTGACCTCTGGGTGTGTGACCTCTGGGTGTGTGTGTGACCTCTGGGTGTGTGACCTCTGGGTGTGTGTGTGACCTCTGGGTGTGTGACCTCTGGGTGTGTGTGTGACCTCTGTGTGTGTGTGTGACCTCTGTGTGTGTGTGACCTCTGTGTGTGTGTGTGACCTCTGTGTGTGTGTGACCTCTGTGTGTGTGTGTGACCTCTGTGTGTGTGACCTCTGTGTGTGTGTGTGACCTCTGGGTGTGTGACCTCTGGGTGTGTGTGTGACCTCTGTGTGTGTGACCTCTGGGTGTGTGTGTGACCTCTGTGTGTGTGTGTGACCTCTGGGTGTGTGTGTGACCTCTGGGTGTGTGACCTCTGGGTGTGTGTGTGACCTCTGTGTGTGTGACCTCTGGGTGTGTGACCTCTGTGTGTGTGTGTGACCTCTGGGTGTGTGTGTGACCTCTGTGTGTGTGTGTGACCTCTGTGTGTGTGTGTGACCTCTGGGTGTGTGACCTCTGGGTGTGTGTGTGACCTCTGTGTGTGTGACCTCTGGGTGTGTGACCTCTGTGTGTGTGTGTGACCTCTGGGTGTGTGTGTGACCTCTGTGTGTGTGACCTCTGGGTGTGTGACCTCTGGGTGTGTGTGTGACCTCTGGGTGTGTGACCTCTGTGTGTGTGTGTGACCTCTGTGTGTGTGTGTGACCTCTGTGTGTGTGTGTGACCTCTGTGTGTGTGTGTGTGTGACCTCTGTGTGTGACCTCTGTGTGTGTGTGACCTCTGTGTGTGTGACCTCTGTGTGTGTGTGACCTCTGTGTGTGTGACCTCTGTGTGTGTGTGTGTGTGACCTCTGTGTGTGTGACCTCTGTGTGTGTGTGACCTCTGTGTGTGTGACCTCTGTGTGTGTGTGACCTCTGTGTGTGTGACCTCTGTGTGTGTGACCTCTGTGTGTGTGTGACCTCTGTGTGTGACCTCTGTGTGTGTGTGACCTCTGTGTGTGTGACCTCTGTGTGTGTGTGACCTCTGTGTGTGTGACCTCTGTGTGTGTGACCTCTGTGTGTGTGTGACCTCTGTGTGTGACCTCTGTGTGTGTGTGACCTGTGCTGTGGTAACACTGTGTGAGCCTCCAGTTTCCGGCGGCGTCACACTGTGGAGTGAAGAGCTGGTAGGAGCGACGATGAGGAGGAAGCAGCATCAGAAGAGCTGAGGAAGAGCCAATGATGTCATCAGTGATGTCACTAATTCATATGCACTTCCAATGTGTGTTTGTTGTGGCAGTGCTAAAGTTAGGCCTTCAGTTTTTATTTGATCCTTTATTTAGTATCCTTTTCTGGTAACACTTTATTTGAAGGAGGTGAATAAGTTTATGACAATGTCATAAACACCTGTCTTCATGAATATTTATGACACACCTAACCCTAAGAAATCATTACTGATATAAATTTGTTATAAAAGTTTTACTGATTGCACTTTAAAAATGAGGTAACTTTATGTTATTAAAGGTAAAGTTTAAACAGTAATGATTTCCTGGTTAATGACAAGTTGTCATAACAAAGACATTTTGAATAATGTCAACTTTGTATTAAAAGTGTCGTAATTTACTGAATGACGTTTTATGACAACAGTCATAAATATTCATGAAGACTTATTCATGTTCATGACAGGAGTTATTTCACCCCCTTCAAATAAAGTGTTACCTGTTTGCCTATAAAAAACTATGAAACTATTCTTTTCTTTTTCTTTTTTTTTTTGACGAACTGAAATAAAACCATAAAATATTTCTCTAAACTGTTTCTCCAAACAAACTCAAACTTTCTGCAGCGTAATCTGTAGACACATCTGATATTTCAGGTTAAATTCCTGCAGTTTGTGTCTCTGCGACTCACTGGAGGAAGCAGCCAATCGCAGCGCAGATCTGGAGCGACTAAGCAACCTCTCTGACACCTTCAGCTCCTCTGATTGGCCGAGCTGTAGCTCCTCCTCTGATTGGCTCAGACTCAGACCTTTGGCCAATAGAAAGCCGTATCCCACAGGTAAGTGGGTGGAGTTGGAGAGGAAGACGAGGCTGTCCACTTCCTGTCTGAATGCTGTGACCTCAGCGAGCGCCTTGGAGCAGCAACCTGAAAGGTCAAAGATGAAGGAGAAGTCACTGACATTCTGATGGAGCAGAAACTACAGGAAGTGAGGTGTGTTCAGACAGGAATTGAGGTATTTCCAGGTTAAAAGTCTCTGCTCTCACCTGACTGAAGCTTCAGCGTTTTATTCTCTGGACCTGAAACAACAAATTCAGTGATTCACTGAAGAAGTGAATGAATTAAAGTTACTGTTCCTTCATGGTAAATAAACAGGCCTCACATATGACAGCGCCCCCTGTTGGCCCTGCAGCCATCTTCCTCCCCTCAGCGTCCACGCAGAAGCAGCGATCTCCGACGCACTGAAGTGGCAGGAAGTCTCCGTCCTCTGAACACGCCGGAATGTGGATCTCGGCTCCGGCGGCCATGTTGGATTTCACCTTCATGGCACTGGCTCTGGCCGTCTCGCAGCTGGTCGGGCAGCGCGGCGGCCGGCCGGCGGTCCGTGACCCCGGCGCCTCCTGACCCTGCAGGTTGACGCACCAGCACTCTGCGTCCCGACACTGGACCGGCTGATAGCCCCCGCTGAGCGAGCAGCGGGGGACGAAGAGGGACGAAGAGTCGTCCTCTTCCTCAGAGCAGGACCTCAGAACTCCAGCCAGGACCTGAAACGGGACGGATAGTTACTCCTGAAGTCTGCTCAGTGGAACCCGAGTTTAAGGTTCTGACCCAACTCCCCAACATATCGCACTGCCGGTGTTTACTGTCCAGGAAAGGAGGGAATCGCCATGGCAACCAGTGATCAGCATGCTTTGGGTCAGAGTTAATGTATTAGCTGTGGCTAACACTAATGAGCTACACCAACATGGTAATTAGCTGAAGCTAATGCTAAATTGCTAACTTAAACTACATTGATGTCCACTATAAGTAGATAACACAACATGAGAGAGGAAAGGAAACTACTGATTAAATTCTTCAAAATAAGAGCGTCAACATAAACGTCTAACTCCTTGAAAAACTCTTAAGAGCCGATGACTAAAACTTCAACACAGATGCTTAAACTTTAATTTAGGGAAACCTAAGTGCGCTAAACATTTTCAAAGTTAGCAAAAGCGCTAAGCTGAAAGTTAGCTCTGCTAGCAGCGGATTAGCAGATGTGTGAACCCAAAAGGTTCTGACCCGTTCTATATGATGAACTGTACTGAAAGGAGGGAATCACCATGGCAACCTGTGACCAGCATGCTGTGGGTCAGAGCTGATGTACTGGACTCATTGTGGTCAGAACTTATTGCTAAATGTTGGTGTTTCACGGTTTGTTAACAGGTTCTGATGTCAGACCTGCTGCAGTGAACCAGAGGGGGCGCTGCTGAGAACCATCAGTGTTTGCCTCAGGGTGGACAGGAAGGCGGGATCTTCCAGGGCCCGGCTCACGGCCCGGACCAGGTCCCGGTTCTCTTGCAGGCTCTGAGCGGACAGCTGGTCCACCCCCACGGCTCCTCGAGGTCCCAGCACCCCGGTGTAGTTAAAGGCCGCCACATTCTGCAGGAACTTCCCTCCAAACAGGTTCTCCTGGAGGCGCTGGGCCGGGGAGCGGGTCAGCGCCTCCAGAGCTCCGCCCACTGAGGGGAAGAGACCCTGCAGAACCTCAACCAGCCGGGACAGGAAGGAGGTCGGGTCCGAATACCCCAGAACCCTGAGAGGACGCAGGAGGGACAAACATGAAGTTGCTGAACCAGAGGACGCCTGAGGGGGACGGACCGGACCCGAGAAGAGCCGGGACAGAGCCAGACGGCGCTGGGCGGGGCAGTCAGCTGGACCAGAACCTGGAGGCGGAGTTAGAGGAGAATCAGTTCTCCGTTTGGACCGAGAGCAGCAGCCGACCAAATGATGCAGCTCATCCTCACCACAGACCAGGCCGTTTCCGGGCCGCCGCGTCCCAGTAAGCTCCCTCCCTGTGGGGTCCACGCACCAGCACAGCGCCCCCTGCTGGCACTGCTTCGCGCTGAAGCGACTGTCAGCTTCACAGGATGGGACGAAGACGCTGGACGACTCCAGGGCCGCCCGCCGCTCCTCCTCACAGGGAGACGGACCTGATGGGGACGCAGGACAGATCTCAGACCTGCTGGGACTGGGTCAGAACCGGTTCAAACCAGTTCAAACGAGTTCTAATTGGCTCAAACTGGTTGAAACAGTTCAAACGAGTTCTAATTGTTAAGTTTGGATCTAATGGAGACAGGAGGAAGGTCTCAGACCTGCTGAAACTGGTCAAAACCAGTTCAAACTCATTCAAACTGGTTGGAAAACTGGTTCAAACAATGTTAAATAAGTTTTATCACTAGTTCACATCAGAAACTGATGAAATTGGATCAAACCGGTTGAACCAGTTCAAACTCAGTAACAACACCAGTTCAAACTGGTTGAAACAGTTTTAAAACCTATTCAAACCATTCAAATTGATCTAAACTGGTTAGAACTGGTTCAGGCGGTTCAGACCAGTTCAGACTGGTTCTAATTAACAGTTAATGTCAAATTAAACCTTTTAATTTAAAACTGGATCAAGTTTTTAAGTCCAGCATAAAGTTCATGTGGATATTTTTAAGTCTGTTTACATCTGAAGTGTCCGGTGAGGGCGAGGCGAACTCCCAGCATCCTCCTCTGCAGGACTCTGTAGATGCTGGTCTGAGCGAAAGAGTGAGCAGAGCGGGGACCGGAAAACGCCGAGTCGTACACCTCAGACATGAGCAGCTCCACACCTGGACAGGAAGGTCACACCTGCATCGTTACATCATCTAAACTTTTCAACCTGGAGCCACAGACGTCCTGCTGCCATCAGCCAACGCTGCTGGTTTCCTGAAACTGAGCCAGATTTCTGAGGTTGAGGAGGCCAAAACCATTTGGATTCGGAGCTTTAGACGTGGGTCCAAAGCTCCGAATCTTGGACCCGAGTGGAACCGGACAAACAGAAACTCCTGGAGAAACAGTGTCACTATCCAGAGTAAATACTTAGCTGTAAGCTCAATATTTAGCTTGCTAAATAAATATTTACCTACTAAGTTAAAGAAAATGGAAGGAACTAAATGATTGAACCTGGGTCCAGTTCTGGTGACTCACCTGGAAAATGGACCCAAAAGGTCCAAACTGGTTCAGGAAAGCATAAAACAGGCATTAAAGTTCTTCAATTAGCTCCCAGAACATCATGGACTGTGACTGAAAGCCAGACCTGGACAGGAATCCGGTCAAAGTGTCTGGGACCAGAACCAGAACCCGGGTCGGCTCACCTGTCCCCTGCAGCTCCCTGCCACGGCTGTCGGAGCAGAAGCAGTACGAGGAGACGAGCGGGAAAAACTTCCTGAAATTCCTGAAGGTCTCAAACGCCTCTGGAGAGCTGGAGCATAAAGCAGAACATTTGACTCTGCAGACACTCAGGTGAGCTGCTACCTGCTCAGGTGAGGTAGGCAGAGAACCCAAAACTACACTAACAGCAGCACCACTTCAACATGTTTTTACTCAAGTAAAAGTAAAAAGTGTCCGTCCAAGAAATTACTCAACAGTTCAAAAGAGCTTGGGAAAAAGTTACTCAAGTACTGATTATCAACCATTTAATATTTAAAAATACATCATCAGACAAACCAAAATACAAAGTTAAGTGGAAAGCTATGCATCTAAAAGGCGAAAATGACAATAATTCATAAAAGTAACAAAAAATATAAAAATCACGTAAAATGTTTACAAATCAGTTTCTTTCAATAAAAAACTGATGAAACTTTAACTGAAGCTGCAGGTGTGTGTCTGAGTCTGGTGGATTTCCAGTTAAAACATGTTTGTTTTTCATTCAGGGGCAGAAAATACAGAAATTTTACTCAAGTAAAAGTAAAAAGTACAGCGTAGCAAAAATAATCACAAAAAGTACATTTTGTTCAAAAAAGTTACTCAGGTAAATTTCACTAGTTACTACAAAACTCGGTGAGGACAGGCAGGTAGGGTTGGGTAGTAACCAGGTGGATTTACTCAGGACAGGCGGGGACAGGTAAGAAAGGTGAGTACAGGTGAGGACAGGTGAGGACAGATGAGGACAGGTAAGAAAGGTGAGGACAGGTGAGGACAGGTAAGAAAGGTGAGGACAGGTGAGGACAGGTAAGAAAGGTGAGGACAGGTGGGGACAGGTAAGAAAGGTGAGGACAGGTGAGGACAGATGAGAAACGTGAGGACAGGTGAGGACAGATGAGAAAGGTGAGGACAGATGAGAAAGGTGAGGACAGGTGAGGACAGATGAGAAAGGTGAGGACAGATGAGAAAGGTGAGGACAGATGAGGACAGGTGAGGACAGCTGAAGACAGGTGAGGACAGATGAGAAAGGTAAGGACAGATGAGAAAGGTGAGGACAGCTGAGGACAGCTGAGGACAGGTGAGGACAGCTGAGGACAGGTGAGGACAGATGAGAAAGGTGAGGACAGATGAGGACAGCTGAGGACAGGTGAGGACAGTTGAGGACAGGTGAGGACAGCTGAGGAGAGATGAGAAAGGTGAGGACAGATGAGAAAGGTGAGGACAGCTGAGGACAGGTGAGGACAGATGAGAAAGGTGAGGACAGATGAGAAAGGTAAGGACAGATGAGAAAGGTGAGGACAGGTAAGAAAGGTGAGGACAGGTGAGGACAGATGAGAAAGGTGAGGACAGATGAGAAAGGTAAGGACAGATGAGAAAGGTGAGGACAGGTAAGAAAGGTGAGGACAGGTGAGGACAGATGAGAAAGGTGAGGACAGATGAGAAAGGTAAGGACAGATGAGAAAGGTGAGGACAGATGAGAAAGGTAAGGACAGATGAGAAAGGTGAGGACAGCTGAGGACAGCTGAGGACAGTGAGGACAGCTGAGGACAGGTGAGGACAGATGAGAAAGGTGAGGACAGATGAGAAAGTTGAGGACAGCTGAGGACAGGTGAGGACAGCTGAGGACAGGTGAGGACAGCTGAGGACAGATGAGAAAGGTGAGGACAGATGAGAAAGGTGAGGACAGCTGAGGACAGGTGAGGACAGATGAGAAAGGTGAGGACAGATGAGAAAGGTAAGGACAGATGAGAAAGGTGAGGACAGGTAAGAAAGGTGAGGACAGGTGAGGACAGATGAGAAAGGTGAGGACAGATGAGAAAGGTAAGGACAGATGAGAAAGGTGAGGACAGGTGAGGACAGCTGAGGACAGGTGAGGACAGATGAGAAAGGTGAGGACAGATGAGAAAGGTGAGGACAGGTAAGAAAGGTGAGGACAGATGAGAAAGGTAAGGACAGATGAGAAAGGTAAGGACAGATGAGAAAGGTGAGGACAGATGAGAAAGGTGAGGACAGATGAGAAAAGTGAGGACAGCTGAGAAAGGTGAGGACAGCTGAGGACAGGTGAGGACAGCTGAGGACAGGTGAGGACAGATGAGAAAGGTGAGGACAGATGAGAAAGGTGAGGACAGGTAAGAAAGGTGAGGACAGATGAGAAAGGTAAGGACAGATGAGAAAGGTAAGGACAGATGAGAAAGGTAAGGACAGATGAGAAAGGTGAGGACAGATGAGAAAGGTGAGGACAGGTAAGAAAGGTGAGGACAGATGAGAAAGGTAAGGACAGATGAGAAAGGTGAGGACAGATGAGAAAGGTGAGCCGTTACCTGCTGAAGGCCAGCAGCAGGTCCAGCTCCGTTCTGTCGGTCGTGTTGATGAATTTACACTGAACAGGCAGGAAGCTGCCGTCTGCGGCGCACTGAGGAGGTGAGGAAGCCGAGGAGTGAAGCAGGCGCCTGGACCTCACCTCGCAGCTGCTGGGACCTAAAGGTCAAAGGTCGCAGTGAGTCAGGCCTGCGTTCCGCAGCAGGAAGGAAGGGTTCTGTTGCGGATACGCACATCGGCGCGGGATGCTGGCCTGTCTGGTGCCGTACAGCTCCATGCCGTCCTGGTCCACACACCAACAGCGCCCCCTGGAGTCACACTGCACCGGCTCAAACAGACCAGAGGGGGCGCACTGCAGCAGCGACTGCAGCTGGCATGGGGTCGGACCTGGAACCGGACAGCTTCAGAATCTTCCTCCTTCCTCCAGAAAGTCAAACTAAAGAGCTAAGCATGGAGTCATCAGATCTGAGAAAGGGACCAGCGCTTCCTCTGATTTAGCTCCAGTTTCTTAACATCACCTTTCCTGTTCCCATAGAAACAAAACCAAACCAGCTGAATCATATGATGTTTTTCATGAAATTCACAAAACTGAAGCCAACTGGTTTTTTTCTGGTTTATTATCGTTTTGACATGACATTTGGGGGCCTGTCTGGGATCGAACTCGCAAACGTTAATACCTTAAACATCAGATTTTAACCTTTTAATGGCTTCTGGAAACAGTTGAGAAGATGTTTCATTTCATTTGGACTCTTTTATATTAAAACATTTAAACTAAAGCTCAGACTCATTCTGCCTCTTGAAACAAGACTTTTGAGTTTCCTGAATGAATGAAGATGCAACATGAAACATTATAAATGTAATTTTGTGGGTTTTTGCTCACAGTGAGGAATGGAGTTGTTGGTTCGAGTCCCGGTGACCTCCTGACCTTCAGAGTCAACACACCAGCACTCCTGACTCTGCCCACTGCACTGCACAGACCTGGAGGGAGGAAACCTCACACTGTTAAAATGAAGCAGAAACTGGATGAAAGTTATTAAGCATGTCAGCAGAATAAAAACTAAAATATGTTCTATAGATATGCAGAGGTTCTGCTTGGTGATGTTTGCAAAATTACCAGCAATAATTTGGGTCTTTTAGCCTGTACTAAGAGGAAAAAAGGTTGTTATTTATGGACATGACAGTTTCTTACTAAATATTTGGTTAGTTAGCTAAATATGTAGCTTCAAACTAATTTTTTAGCTTGAAATACGCTGAATATGTAAATATGAAGTTAGCAAGCTAAATCTTTACCTGATTAAACATCGACCAAGCTAAATGTTGAGTGCAGAAATCTAATATTTAACTTAATAGTTAAACATTTAGGCTAGAGCTAAATATTGAGTTAGCAAGCTAAATGTCTAGCTAAGAGGTAAATATTTAGCTAAAACGTTAAATCTTTAGTTTCAAACTAAATATTTTGTTTGAATGTGAACATTTTAACTTCATGCTATTTTGTCAGCAAGCTAACTTTTGAATGTACAAGCTAAACTTTTAGCTTGAAGCTAAACATTTAGTTTGAAGCTACATATTTAGCTTGCTAATTCAATATTTAATAATTAATTTAAAATTTGGTGACATTTATAAATGAACGACAAACATGGTGGAAATATGAGTGAAAATTAAAGCTGTTAACATCAGACAAATTTTTAAAATGTCATCTCATATATTTCATGCAGAAAAGCGGGGAGAGATGAAATGAAGATGTTGCGCTGCAGATACCTGAAGCTGCCATCCTCCAAACAGTGAGGAACCTCTTCCTGTTTGGTTCCCACGGCAACGCTCCGCAGTATCTCACATCTGCTCAGCGCCTCCGTCTCCAGCTGGTACTCTGACAGTGAAAAGCACCAACATGCTGGATCCACTCAACTCTCCCTCATCCTTACTGATCACGAGCGAACCCGAGCAGATAAACCAGAACCTTTTGCTGAAAACACCAGTTTGCTCCAAACAAGCTCACTGGTACGGAGCTAAATTGGGGCCATAAAGTTTGGTCAAAAGGAAAAAAATAAAACTGAAAAAAAAAGAAAGAAAGATCTGAAAGTGGAAAAAAAAAGGATGTTAAACTGAACATTTTTTTTAAAAACTACTTTTCAGATTTACGGTTTTATTTTTTCAGTTAATTTTTGTTGTTGTTTTGAACAAACTTTAAGGCTCCAATGTAGCTCCATTCAATGACCGTCAATATTCCAGCCAATCAGAAGCTGAGGAAGGCAGTTTCTCTCTGAAATCAGGAATGTTTGGATGAAAACTGGAATCAGGATAAATATGTTGCTGCTGATCAGATAAATAAACATAAATATGATGGAAATTCAACTCATTTTTAGAGATTAAAAAAACTGTAATTAAACGCAAAAACAATCATTCAAATGGTTTCTTTCTTTGCGAACAGACCAACCTGACCGAACCGAATCATCAAAACCAGACGGACAGACAGACAGGTGTGTTTACCTGAAGCCCTCCCGTCCAGCAGGGCGGCGCTGCAGAGCAGGATCCACACCATGCAGAGCAGCCCAGCCATCGTCTCTGTGTGCTTCACCACAGAACTGCTGCTTATAAACCCGAACACCTGCTGAGTCACCGAGCCAACACGACATCTTCATCCCTCCTCCTCCTCCTCCTCACCTGGCCGCTCAGGTGGACCCGCAGCTCCTTGGCCACGGCTGAGGGGGCGGGGTAACAGGCTGTGCAGCGCTCTGATTGGACGAGAGCCTCTCTGGAGCTCCTACAGTTCAGGTTCACAGGCGGATCAAGAGTCTGACTCAGCAGGATTACAGAGATTCAGCGTCAGCATGGAAGAGATGGAGAAAGAAAACAAACTGCAGCTTTTACACAGAAACTGCTGGAAACCATTCATTTATTCAGCTCCTAAAGGTCAGAAACACATTTCAAACCGGAGTAATTGCTTCAGGGTCTCCAACAGCAGAGATCAGAAGTCCTCCTAACTTCCAATCATTAAATAAACATAATTAACTATAAAATACTAAACTGTTGCATCAGAAGCAGCTGCAGTTCAAAGTTCATAACTCAGACACAGAAACTGGGAAATTTAAAGGAGATTCAGTTTTTTTTTTTTTTTTTTTCATATCTTGACTTTTCAGGCATCCCGTAGAAGCAGCAGGCCTTAAAAACAGGAGCGTGTTTGACTTTCAGCCATTTGGGTTGAAAGATTTAACTTTTCCAACTAAGGTCCCTTTCTACACTGTGAGGACCAACTGCACCTTATGGGGCCCATCCCCAAACTATTCTAATGAACATTTAACACTCGACCTGGAAGACATTTAAAATATCCACAATAAATAAACAGAAACTACAAAATAAAAAGGAATTATGAAGTCTCTGGTCTCAACTAAAACTTTTTCTTAAAACAATTTTCATGCAAATGGAAACTGAGGATGGGAAGGCGACAACAGGACAGGTGCAGGTTCCAGGTCAATGTCAAGCTACGGAAAGTCAGAGGTGCAGGATCAGGCATCAAAACTCAGAAATAACAGCATGTGAAGCCAAAGGACAACTGATGAGTTCACAATGCCTCAGTCAGTTCAATGTCTTATCTATAAACCTTCACCTCAATCTGTCTTTACTCACTGGTGAAGAAAAATCTCCATTTAAAATACCAACCCATCTCCTGGTGGGGGGGAAATAAAGCCTGGTGGCCCGCCAGGCTGATAAAACACTGGGAGAAACTCTGACTTCGGTCTATAGCTCTGGTTGTAAGTGGGAACCCTGTCTGTATCGTCATCTCTAAACAGGAACATTCTGTTTATATTTTTAACCTGTTGGTCTCAGGTTGTCATTCACAATGACAGGGGTGTCAAACTCCAGTCCTCCAGGGCCGCTGTCCTGCAGTGTTTAGATGTGCCACAGGTACAAAACAGTGGAATGAAATGGCTTAATTACCTCCTCCCTGTGTAGATCGGTTCTCCTGAGCCTTGCTAATGACCTAATTATTCTTTTCAGGTGTGGTGCAGCAGAGACACATCTAAAAGTTGCAGGACAGCGGCCCTTGAGGACTGGAGTTTGACACCCCTGTCACTAGAGGACCCAAATCTGGGTCCTCTAGTGACAGACAGGTCAAGTGATCTCTGGGCTGCTCTTGGTCCGATCCCTCACCTAGGACCCGTTTGCCCCGGCAGACCCGACCCAAATAGAGCTTTCCAACATCCCAGATACCTACAAGTTTGCTCCAGACATTTCCATTCTGGTGAGTGTTTAAATTCGCTTTGTTGGTGTTGTGTCATAATTTTTTGCTATGATTTTGTCCGGGTGTACTCATGTTCCGTTTATGTTGAGTTCATTTAAGTGGGTCAACCTTGTTTAGGTCGGGCTAATATTGTTTATGTAGCGTAGTCCAAGTTTTGTCAGTGGACATCGAGGTTATTCCATTATTGTGAAGTAAATTATTTAAGTTTTCTAGTGTTATCAAATTTACAGCATTAATACTGATGTGTGTTCTGATATGTCCTCTTGAAATGGATGAGCTCGATCCAGACTGGGCTCCAGTGCTGAATATGGGTCACTGAGGTAAACGCCACAACATCAGACCAACATGGGCGTCAATTAAAGAGGTGATACAGCAAAACCATCAACAAGTTACAGAGACTGTTTTCATTATTTACCCCAGAAGAGGTAAATAAACGGAGCAGCGGAGGCAACAGAAGAGGAGCAAGATGGAAAGGCTGAGGAGGAAACGCCAGGAGAGGAGCTCAGCAAGGCTGCAGACCCTGAAGAGGAACAGGAACCATTTGTGTTGACATACAGCTGGAAGTGGCTGTTTTCTCTCATTTAATAATTTAATGCTTTAAACATTCATGAATCGTTTGATTCAAGCTCTGCAAGTTGCATGTAAACAGGTGAAGAAATGAATCACATTTAAAGTCAAAATTTTATATTTAAATATTTCAAATAATAAACACACATGTAATGAAAGATTATATTTTTAAATAAACACTTTGTGATTAAAGTAAGAATTTTATAATCAGACATTTTGCAGTAAACATTTAATTTAACAGGCAAACCAGATTAAAGAGCCCATCTTTAAACACTTAAAGTGCAATTAGACAATCAAGATGACAAGTAAATTTTATGAAATACATCAGACTTTAATAAATATTTGTTGTATTTAACATATTTCAGGTAAGTGAACATGTAATGAAATAGATCTTGTCCTAGAATTTTATGTAATTGAACATTACAGGTAACAAATGTGAGGATTGCCTTAGGTAATACATTTTATGACATTAAAAAAAATTATATAATTTTGGTTAAAAAATAAAAAAGGGGTCAAAATGGAATAAAAATATACCTCATCAGTTTAGTTGAATAATTTCACACAAATTTTTTTTATCTTATTCCCTTCTCACCCTCCGCAGTCTCTCTCTCTCTCTCTCTCTCTCTCTCTGTCTCTCTCTCTCTCTCTCTCTCTCTCTGTCTCTCTCTCTCTCTCTCTGTCTCTCTCTCTCTCTCTCTCTCTCTCCCTCTCTCTCTCTGTCTCTCTGTCTCTCTCTCTCTCTCTCTCTCTCTCTCTCTCTCTCATCCTCTCCCAGAGGCCTGGGAGCTTCAGGTTCTCCTCCAGTATCTTGGCTGTGCCTAGAACTGCACATTTCTGGACTGACATGTCTGATGTTGTTCCTGGGATCTGTTTGAGCCACTGCTCCAGTTTGGGGGTGACTGCCCCGAGGGCCCCGATGACCACAGGCACCACTGTGGTCTTCACCTTCCAGGCCTTCTCCAGTTCCTCTCTGAGGCCCTGGTATTTCTCCAGTTTCTCCTTTTTCCTGATGTTGTGGTCACTTGGTATTGCTACATCCACCACAACGGCTTTCCTCTGTTCTTTATCCACCACCACAATGTCCGGTTGGTTCGCCATTACCATCTTGTCTGTCTGGATCTGGAAGTCCCACAGGATCTTAGCTCGGTCATTCTCCACCACCTTTGGGGGTGTTCCCCACTTTGACCTCGGGGCTTCCAGTCCATATTCGGCACAGATGTTCCTGTACACTATGCCCGCCACTTGGTTATGTCGTTCCATGTACGCTTTCCCTGCCAGCATCTTGCACCCTGCTGTTATGTGCTGGACTGTCTCAGAGGCCTCCTTGCACAACCTACACCTTGGGTCTTGTCTGATGTGGTAGATCTGAGCTTCTATTGCTCTGGTGTTTAGGGCCTGTTCCTGGGCGGCCAGGATGAGGGCCTCTGTGCTGTCCTTGAGTCCAGCTTTCTCCAGCCATTGGTAGGATTTCCTGATATCAGCCACTTCAGTTATTTGTCGGTGGTACATCCCATGTAGGGGCTTGTCTTCCCATGATGGTTCCTCCAGCACCTCGTCCTCTGTTCCCCATTGCCTGAGACATTCGCTGAGCACATCGTCCGTTGAGGCTTTGTCCTTGATGTATTTATGGATCTTGGATGTTTCATCCTGGACAGTGGCTCTCACACTCACTAGTCCTCTGCCTCCTTCCTTACGGCTCGTGTACAGTCTCAGGGTGCTGGATTTGGGGTGGAACCCTCCATGCATGGTTAGTAGCTTCAGAGTATTAACATCCGTGGCCTTCATCTCTTCCATTGGCCAGCTAATTATTCCGGCAGGGTATCTGATTACTGGTAAGGTATAGCTGTTTATTGCACGGATCTTGTTCTTGCCATTGAGCTGGCTTCTCAGGACTTGCCTTATTCGTTGGAGGTATTTGGCTGTGGCTCCAATGTGTGGAAACCAATGAACTTTTATATATATATATATATATATATATATATATATATATATATATATATATATATATATATATATATATATATATATATATATATATATATATATATATATATATATATATATATATATATAGCTGACTGTATAGCTGTATAGCTCAGTGGGTAAGACACCAGTCTACCACCCGGGAGACCGGGGTTCGAATCCAGGTTGGGGCAAGTTACAACAGTGCAATTGAGCTATGCAGTGTGGGTCCCTAGGCAAGACCCTTGGAGCTATATAGCCTACCTCATACAATGAGAGACACTGATAAGCATGACATGCCGGCTCAGACGTCGCCCGGCCAAACAAGGTCTGCGTCAGGTGCTGGGGAACCAGAGCACCTTGATGAAAAATGGGCTACTGGAACAAGACGGAAATGGGCGAGAGACGAAAACATGGATCTGTTGGAATGCTACTACTCAAGTAACCCTAGTCAGAGGGGTTACATGCAAAGACTGAGGGTGGAATGGTTACTTCGACACCCACAGTCTACAATGACTGCCAAACAACTAGTAGCTCAGTGCTCCAACATCCGCAAACGGCAACTGCTATCACAACTTGAGATTGACGAGGTACAACACAAATGCTACGGCATAAGGGAGGAGCCCAAAGGTAAGGTCAGGGGGGAGTTAACTACTCCCCACCCCGAGACTGGGTATGCAGCCCCAGTAATGAACGAACTATCAAAGCTGAACGAGACAGCAACTGACCTGAGAGAGAGAATCGTGGCCCGAATGAACACCAGGCAACCCCGACGCCAATTACAACGGCTGAGTGAAGTACCATCAGAAAGTCTCATTGAAGATGTGAATGCAGCATTGAGAACAATCCCTACCAACACCATAACAGAAACCAATGAGCTGATATACAACTCAGCATCAGTGATCCTTGAAATGCTCGGCTATAAGAGCAACCATGAGACCCAATATCCATCATGGAAAAGACGGTTAGAGGCTAAGATCAAGATAACAAGGAGGGAAGTGAAATTGCCATCCGAAAGCAGCACCAGAGTCTGGGGCACTTTCCTCTGGATGCGGCTGCCTCGCGACGGGCTGAAATACTCCTTCATAGACCTCAGGGCTCTGCCGAGGTAGGTTTCTCCTCCTGAATATGTTATCCTGTTTATGTGATCAACTATGTCCTTTTCAGAGTAGTAATTATTGAGGTAAAACTCATGTCGGAAATCTGCACTGAACTGCGCGAGTCCAATGTGGGTAAGTTCATCACTGATTTTCCACCTGATCACAATTTCTGCTGCGAAGTTTTTCACAGTATTGTGATTTGCGGAGGTGATGCTGCCAGAGCGATCAATCAGAAAGACCAGGTCCATCAGTTCACAATCTGCCAAAGAAAAAACACATTCACAGGGAGAAAAGCTGTGCAGGAGATAATCACAACCAGGGGTGCTGCCAGAAATCTTGGGCCCCCTGACCAAAAAATAGTTTGGGCCCCCCGCAGCTGTTCTTACAATTTTTTGAGTCTGTTTGACCCATAAAAAGTGTCACAATTTTAAAGGTCTGCATCTGCCTTGCTTTCTTTGGTTCAATACTGATAATTAGCGCAATATTTACTGCTCATGAATTTTACATCCAACAGTCCACATCAGGTATGCAAGTAGGTTGCTTAAATTTCTTCTGTTAGTTTTAGATACTGAATGTCTCTCCAGGAGCAACAGTCTAAAGCAACGTGCAACGACACATGAAGCAATCCAGACTTCTAAAAATGCTAGTAGTTGCATTTTATTAAGGCTGCAGTACATAACTTTAATAAAATCTATGTTTTCTCCATATTTGTTAAAGCTGTCACCATGTCGTAGCAGTTTGTTATGAGACAGATAATCTGTGAAAACAATCAATCTCCTCCATCTCCTTCCTGAACTACTATTACTGGTTAACGTCATGTACCGTTCTGACCAAAACAACCAATCAGAACCAGGAGGAGGGTCTTAGCGCTGTCAATTAGCCTCATTCACTCACTGCTAAACGAGCTAATGGGGGAGAATAAAACTTATCATTACAAGAAACTGTTTATCTGCCATCATTGGTAGCTATGCTAACTAGACTGAGCATTCACAACAGGCTATGCTAGCTGCAGCATAGCACAAATCGAGGGGGAGGAAGGATGAGCAGCACCACATGAGATTGTGATTGACAGCACTAAAACTCTCCTGCCTATGACTGGTTGTTTCTAGCACTGGGAGAAGGCAGAGGAAATAGATTTTTCACAGATTACCTCTCATACCGTACTGTCACAACATGATGACAGTTTTAACAAATATGTGGAAAAAATATTTATATGAAAGTGACATACTGCAGCTTTAATTTCACTCAGGGGACGGGTCAGGGGGGACGTGGGTTAGAGCTGCTGCTGACTGACTGACCTGTTAAGCGTTAAAAGGTACAAAGGACAAGTTCAATATATGAATATGTTGGTAATTTTTTTCCTAAATTCATCAATGCTAGTGAAATGGAGGCAAACAGTAGTCTGTAGCTAAGCTAACTATGCTAAATGGTTGATAATCTCACACAGTCTACTCACCTCTCTCGGAGAAAAACTGGGTTATAAATTAACACTCTTGCATTTTTCTCTCTCTCTCTTCTCTTTTTTTATTTGAAAACCTGATTTTATAACTTTTCTTAGAAGCATAGTAGCTGCCACAGTCGTTTGTGTCTTCCACTTTCTGCAGCTCAACAGCGTCACAGTGAAGCTCCAAGCAGGAACGAACCATTTAACGCAGATGGGGGGGTTCAGGGCAAATATGGACATGTGTTTTTTGGTCTGGGAGTGGGAACATTCAATTTTTACTGCTAAAAACAATCTTCTGAAATACAATATGATTAATTTTGTAATCGACAGGGTCCTGATTTTTTTATTTCTATGAACAAAAATAATTAAATTGTGGAGGGCCCCCTGCTGGTCAGGGCCCCTAGAATTGTCATCACTTTCCCCCCTATGCCTCGCCCCTGATCACAACACATTGCTATGAGATTCACATACAAATATACACACTGACCAGAAAAACCTGGGGATGTTTTGCTCTCAGGTGAAATTTCAGAATGAACCAAGAATCCAATTTAACCTTTTAGGGTGAACTTAATGTGACTTTCTTCTCTAAACCTCTGAATGCACATGTCCAACTGTTTACATCCTGACATCATGAGACCAAAGATGCATCCACACCAGCCCCATATCATCTGCCTTAATCAAACTCCAGTTTGATTAAGGCAGACTGGAGTTTGCAATGTGACATCGTGTGAATGGACCAAAAAAGTGAACTCTGGTCCGCCTATTAACCTTGGTCTGGGTTTGGTAGAAGTGAACTCTGGCACGGTTTGAATACATTCCCATCTGTCCCATCAGACAGTCAGAATTTTACATCCAACAGTCCACATCGGGCATGCAAGTATGTTGCTTAAATTTCTTATATTAGTTTTAGATACTGAAATGTGTTTCTGTCCCATCAGACTCGTCTGATGGGACGGACAGAAACACATTTTATCAACTTACCGAAAGGAGGAGGAGGAGGAGGAGGAGGAGGAGGAGGAACAGGGTTGTCCTCCTTATCACAGATGGCATCAACCACCTTCGTCTTGAAGTCTGGCAGGTTGTTTACGTCACCAACAGTAATAACTTTTCGTGGGTCACCAGTGATCTTAAGGAGCTGTGTTCGATAAACATCTCCAATTGCTACAGCAAATATATCAATGCCAAGTGCTCTGAGTTCATCGGCTGCATTTTGCACTTCATCGTAAGAATTGCCATCCGAAAGCAGCACCAGAGTCTGGGGCACTTTCCTCTGGATGCGGCTGCCTCGCGACGGGCTGAAATACTCCTTCATAGACCTCAGGGCTCTGCCGAGGTAGGTTTCTCCTCCTGAATATGTTATCCTGTTTATGTGATCAACTATGTCCTTTTCAGAGTAGTAATTATTGAGGTAAAACTCATGTCGGAAATCTGCACTGAACTGCGCGAGTCCAATGTGGGTAAGTTCATCACTGATTTCCAACCTGATCACAATTTCTGCTGTGAAGTTTTTCACAGTATTGTGATTTGCGGAGGTGATGCTGCCAGAGCGATCAATCAGAAAGACCAGGTCCATCAGTTCACAATCTGCCAAAGAAAAAACACATTCACAGGGAGAAAAGCTGTGCAGGAGAT
Source organism: Poecilia mexicana (assembly GCF_051168715.1). Lineage (NCBI taxonomy): Eukaryota > Metazoa > Chordata > Actinopteri > Cyprinodontiformes > Poeciliidae > Poecilia > Poecilia mexicana. Next base: position 2,513,992 of record NW_028263385.1, read on the forward strand.
AATCACAACACATTGCTATGAGATTCACATACAAATATACAGTCTGACCAGAAAAACCTGGGGATGTTTTGCTCTCAGGTGAAATTTCAGAATGAACCAAGAATCCAATTTAACCTTTTAGGGTGAACTTAATGTGACTTTCTTCTCTAAACCTCTGAATGCACATGTCCAACTGTTTACATCCTGACATCATGAGACCAAAGATGCATCCACACCAGCCCCATATCATCTGCCTTAATCAAACTCCAGTTTGATTAAGGCAGACTGGAGTTTGCAATGTGACATCGTGTGAATGTGGACCAAAAAAGTGAACTCTGGTCCGCCTATTAACCTTGGTCTGGGTTTGGTAGAAGTGAACTCTGGCACGGTTTGAATACATTTGTGAATACCACGGGGACCGAAGACCGCTCCAAAAGTAGTAAATGGACTTGAGAGGCTCAGACCATTCAGGACTATTTCCATTAGCATGGTCTGCAATCTAGATGACCTGAAGGGGAAGCAGACCACACCACCAGGAGTAAGGAGCATTTACACTGGACCTGAGGCCAGTGGGCTTCAGTGCTATATGCTAATAAAGTCGATTGATGTTGAGTAGAAATGATGGCCACCAATGACGGGTGGAGATGGTGTCACCAGACCAGCCCTCAGTGGTGGTGTTACAGGGAAGACTGGTGTGTCTTGTCAATCCAGAACTGCCCTATATTTTGTGACATGCTACCTGAATAACCTCATTTATCCGTAATTGAGCCCCTGCATGAAGAACGCAGGCCTGATTTTATGTCCATGGACCACAGCTCTCCATGTCTCTTTTTTGGGGAGTCATAATTCAAGAGCACATTTTTTTTTTAGAAGCCGGTCAGACCTGGCAGGCCCAAACGTGTAGTGAGGGTCTGCTGGGAACATCTGGCGGAGTCCCCTGTGAGAAGGAGCTTTAACTCCCATCTCCGGCAGAACTTTGAACACGTTCCGGAGGAGGTGGGGGACATTGACTCTGAGTGGACCATGTTCCGTACCTCCATTGCCGAGGTGGCTTATCGGAGCTCCGGCCGCAAGGTTGTTGGTGCCTGTCGCGGCGGTAACCCTCGATCTCGTTGGTGAGGGATGCTGTCAAGCTGAAGAAGGAGTCCTATCGGCCCTTTTTGGCCTGTGGGACTCCAGAAGCAGCTGATGTGTACCGGCGGGCGAAGCGGCATGTGGCTCAAGTGGTTGCTGAGGCAAAAACCCGGGCATGGGAGGAGTTTGGAGAGGCCATGGAGAAAGACTCCCGCATGGCTTCGAGGCGATTCTGGTCCACCATCCGGCGTCTCAGGAGGGGGAAGCAGTGCAGCACCAACACTGTTTATAGTGGGGATGGTGTGCTGCTGACCTCAACTCAGGACATTGTGGGCCGGTGGGCGGAATACTTTGAAGACCTCCTCAATCCCACCAACAATCCTTCTGTTGAGGAAGCTGAGCCTGGGGACTCTGGATTGGGCTCTGCAATCTCTGGGGACGAGGTTGCCGAGGTGGTCAAAAAGCTCCTCAGATAGTCAAACCTCGGATTCAGGAAGAGCAGTGTGGTTCCGGTTCTGGTCGTGGAACACTGGACCAGCTCTACACACTCAGCAGGGTCCTGGAGGGTTCTTGGAGTTCGCCCAACCGGTCTACATGTATTTTGTGGACTTGGAGAAGGCATTCGACCGTGTCCCAGGGGGTCTTTGTGGGGGGTTCTCCGGGAGTATGGGGTACGGGGCCCTTTGATACGGGCTGTCAGGTCCTTGTATGACCGGTGTCAGAGTCTGGTCCGCATTGCCAGCAGTAAGTCAGGCTCGTTCCCGGTGAGAGTTGGACTCCGCCAAGGCTGTCCTTTGTCACCGATTCTGTTCGTTACTTTCATGGACAGAATTTCTAGGCGCAGCCGAGGTGTTGAAGGGATCCGTTTTGGTGGCCTTAGGATCGCATCTCTGCTTTTTGCGGATGATGTGGTCCTGTTGGCTTCATCAGATCGTGATCTGCAGCTCTCGCTGGAGCGGTTCGCGTCCGAGTGCAAAGCGGCCGGGATGAGGATCAGTGCCTCCAAATCCGAGGCCATGGTCTTGAGCCAGAAAAGCATAGAGTGCCCTCTCCGGGTCAGAGGGGTCGTCCTGCCTCAAGTGGAGGAGTTTAGGTATCTGGGGATCTTGTTCACGAATGAGGGAAGAAGGGAGCGGGAGATTGACAGGCGGATTGGTGCAGCGTCTGCCGTGAAATGGGCGCTGTACCGGTTCGTCGTGGTGAAGAGAGAGCCGAGTCAAAAAACGAAGCTCTCGATTTACCGGTCAATCAACGTTCCCACCCTCATCTATGGTTATGAGCTTTGGCTGAGAGGTTGATAGGCAACTGTATATTTCTGTTCCAAGCCCGAGCAGAAAATGTTTTGCAAGCCAGCAGAGAGGCTTGCAAGCAGAGATTTGATCTGAGCAGAAACAAATGTTGAGCATGAGGAGAAAGGTTTGAGAAAGCACAGAGAATATTTGAAAGAGAGCAGATGTTTTGAGTACAAGCATTGCAAGTTTTGAGAAGAAAGACATGAAGTCCTGCTTTCAAACTGCTCTCAATATGCTCTCAAATTATGGCAGAAAAATTCCCCCATATCTCTTTGCTTCAGCACCCCGTCTCAAATATTAGCTCATTAGCAAAGCTCCGTAGAGCCTGACTGCATTCTAGGGAGATAGTTTTACCATTTATTTCAAGAGTAAAGACACTTGAAATAAATGTGTAAGGACACATGTAAACATGTCCTCAAGGGTCCCTTGAGGAATGTGGTTTGAGGCCACTGCTGTAGAGGCTTGTAACGCTGGACCCCAAAACCTTAATGACCCAAGGCCCGTCTTTCAAGAAAAGAAGGACGCCACGCCTCAGCTGACGATAAGACGACTTGTGGACAGCAGGAGACGCCATTGTCAAACGAGTTCTCAATGTCACATTAGACATTGACATGACCATCACTGCTATAGGCTTTTGTTAGGGTGTTTGAGATGAAAGTGAAATATCTAAAACTTTTTCTTAGTAAGTATACACGTAGACAGTTACGTTGTATATCTTAACGCTACACATTCATTCTCCATACTTACGATGTTTGGTGATACTGCAGATGACTCCAGATATCTGTTTGTACAGAGTCTCCAGCTGGTCAAATTTATCCACATAGAAGACATTGGATTGATTATTTCCCGCCATGATCAGTAGCTCAGTCTTGTTTGCATTCTCTACACCTATACTGAAGACAGTAATGTTATTGGCTCGCAGCGCATCCGAATTTTTTCTTAGGTTATCAGGGTTTGTGGCTGCCCCATCTGTGATCACCATGAGAATCTGAGGAACGCGGAAACTTCTCCTGCCACCCTGTTCCTCGTTAAAGAACTGCAATGAATATTCCAAAGCTTCGCTGGTGTATGTGTTATCTTTTGGCGGCACCAGAGCTTTTATAGCATTACGAATGTCTCCTTTGGAGCTGTAGGTATTCAGAGTAAACTTGATTTTAGGTTCGTTGGAGAAAAGAATGGCTGCAAAACGGGTAGAGTCCCTGCTGACTATGCTCCGGTTCACTACAGACTCCATAAACACTTGCATGCTTCTGAAGCGGTTTTCTATGCTTCCTGAGCCGTCCACCAGGAATATTATATCAGCCTTCTCAATCTTCTTACAATCTGTGAGTGGAAAAAGTGAAGACAACATCAGCTTGTATGACCGCTGTGAAACCCAAGCTTTCAACCTGATGACAGCAAGTCGTTCCTGGAAACATTTCATGACAGCTGCGTCGAACAACAATGATCCAAACAGTTTGATTGAAGAACGGTCCTCACTATCTTTTATTCTATCCTTTGTTCTTTATCTAAGATATAAAATTATAAACAATGGAAAAAATTAAATACTTAAGCAGATAGTCATTGTCCAATCTCACCTCTGTGTGGATCGCAGAACTTCAAGGCCAGCATGCCGTCCAGTTCACTTATTAGATCAACATTTACTTCATTGATGACTTTGTCTGAAGAGCTACTGATTTCGTACAGCTGGCTGTAGTTACTGTTCACCACTCCGATTGAAAAGATTAACACTCCTTTTTGCCTCAGAGCCTCTGCTGGACCTTTGAATTCATCGGTGGCCTTGTTGAAGGTGATCAGCACCAGGTTCTGCCTCAGCGTAGGACGTCCTCCTTCAGCCTCACTGAAGAACTGTGAAACTTCAGTGAGGGCCCTTCCTGTTTCAACCCCGCCATTTTGCTGCTTCATGTTATCAATGGCTTCCAGTATTTCATCTTTGCTGAAGTACTGGTTCAGACGAAACTCTACTTTTGTCCTAGTGCTGAATTGCATGACACCCACACGCATGTCATTCAAGCCCACAATAGACTTGGTAACGACAGATTTCATAAATTCTTTCATTTTCCTGAAGTCTTCTGCAGAGATTCTCTCTGAGCTCTCGGTTAAGAAGATGACGTCGCTGGGAGCGTCCTCACAAACTGGAGACAGAACACAAGAACATCAGTTAGTATGATCCGGTCCAAATGTAACTGCAGAGCTCAGCTAAATGGTTCTCTGGTTCCCTCAACAGAAAACTATCAAGTTTTCACATTCTCTGAAGGATTTCCCAGAAGTGCTCTTTGGCATATACTCCCACACAAGATATCATTATATTTCGCCTATTATGGTAAACATTAACAAAGGCAAGATATTTTAAAGTCTAATTAATTAAATGTAACAACGTGGTGTGTAATCTAGAACTGGAACTCATCCTATAAAGTGCTGCTGGAATAAGTCTTAGGTTTGATTTGTTTCACATGTTGCACTTAGATAACAAGGTCTGACTTTACAGAGAAAACTGACCTGTAGAGTCATGGCAGTTATTGTTCTCCTGAGTCATTAGTCATTTTCCATTTACAGGAAAATATAAACACATATCAGATTCTCTTATTTTTTATGGCAAAGAAGGCATTTTCTATAAAGTATGGAAGCCTGTGCATTAAAACATATTAATCACGATAACAGAAATCTGCGTTGATTAGCATTGATATTTGCTCATCATTGTCCAATATTAAAATTTTTGGAGGATTTAAAACATTTAAATATGACAGAAATGGAAAAGGTAAAACAAAATGTTAGTTTAGGTCCTTTTTGAGACTTTATATTCTATAACAGTTTGTACTGGAGATATGAAGTTATGTAATCTAACATGTTGATAAAAACAATGTACCATTTGTAGTGCATTTAGTATTAGTGAAATGTCTTTGCTGGTTTTGATATGGATCCAGTTCTCTGGATCCATATCAATTTGCCTAGCGCCCCAAGCGCTCCACTGACGTCGCCATAGCAACAGCACTCCACCTCCGCCCGGCTCATCACTTTGCTGTTCATTGACTTCAGCTCTGCGTTCAACACTGTCATGCTGAGTTCAACAGGCATCAGCACTTCACTATGGACTTTCTAACAGACTGCAGACAGTCAGAGTTGGAAACAACTCCCAAGAGAGCAATGGACATACTGAGACCCCACTCACCCAGCACACAAACTGTTCTCCCTACTACCATCAGGGAGGCCACCGCAGCTTATGGTGTCGCACAAGCAGACTGGGAAACGGCTTCTTTCCACAAGCCATCAGACTCATCAACACATTGAAGTAAATGAACATTTCATAAACATTTCCTTTACACACCACTTTGCACCTTGCATTCAGCATCTGCATCACCTCACATTACCTGTATGTCCACTGATTGCACTTCTGCTGCTGTGTGTGTGTGAGTGTGTGTGTGTGTTGGTGGGGGGGGTTACTGTCAATGTCTTATTTATATGTTTATATGTTTAATTTAATTGCACATTGGAGTCTGATGAAATGCAAGTTCAAACTTCTGTGTTAACCCTGTTACATAGATCTTTGACAATAAAGTTCACTTGACTTGACTCACCTGCTGGTCCACAGATTGGTCTTAGAATATCGTTTTTGATCCACTTGAGGAAATAGTAATCTCTGACTTTAAAGGTCCTGTCTGGATCACCAGAGATCTCCTGCAGTTGAGCTTTGTTTGACCTCTTTACTCCAACAGCAAAGACCATGACGCCTTGCGCCCTTATTTTCTCTGCTGGACCTCTGATGCTGTCTTCGGACTCTCCTGCAGTGATGACGATCAGATACGTCGAACCCTGACTGTAGGGTACCGTCTTGAAATGCCTTTCCATGAATGTGAGGGCTCTCCCTGTGTTGGTCCGACCCCCTTCATGATTAACGTAATTCAGAGCTTTGCTCACGTCTAAGAGTGACATCCGGTCAAACTCAAACCGAGCTGAGTTGGAGTATTTCACAAGCCCGATGCGAATATGATCAAGTCTGTCACGAAATTCTCCAAGAAAGTTAGTGATGAACTTCTTTGTGTCAGACAGGTCAGAGGAATCGATGTTGTCCGAGTCATCAATGAGGAAGATGATGTCTGCTTCATCCTTCTGATAGCATGCTGGAAACAGAACCGCTGCAGGTTAGTGTGATGCTACTCAACAACAAATGTGACACACTAGTTTGTCTTGTGTTTGTGGTAAGCAGTGATGTTTTTCTGTCCTTCAGCCAGTGGACTGAGTTGTGTGACGCCACTAGATCAACCCTAACTCGATCTACTGACAGAACCTGACTACAGGCATTTCTTTGGAGAAATTTATGGTCCCATTTGCTGAAAAGCTGAAGAGAGACGTACAAATCTACAAAGCAAAGCCTTCAACTGAAGAAAATTTAAAATTTGGATGGGGAGAATCCTGATCTGATACAAGTCATAAAACTGTGGAGTAACTGCAGAGCGCGATGCCAAGACGTGTCAAACAGGGACTTGGAGAACCTCTGGAAGTCAGAGTGTGAAAAATTAACCAAAGAAAACTAAGTGATGAAATTAAATCAAAAGGTGCTTCAACAAAGTATTAATTTAAAGTGAACACAATTCAGTGAGGCTTTGTGCCACATTAAAGGTAGAAAATATCAAATTATTTATCATGGTCTAACTTTTTACATCGCAGACATTTTAACAGGCGTCTACAGACTTTTCTGTAACCTTGGCTGTAAATAGTGTGAGACGGTTCCCACCTTCCTTGATGTCGGCGCTGTTTTTAAAGGAGTTGACGGAGCCCTGAATGATGGCACTGCAGATACTCTTCTGCATGACTTTCCTCAGGGGTTTCAGTTGCATGAAATTGTCCACAGCAAAAACGTGCCTGTTGGTGGGATAAGATGCCATGTCGTACAGGTCTGGTGTCTTCTCATTTACTCCTATCGCAAAAACTCTGACTGGAAACCAATGTAGCTCTGCCACCGCTTCCTTCACGCTGTCCTGCGATTTACTGTCTGTGACCACGATAGCTACCTTCTGCACATCCTCCCTGCTGCCCCTCCCTTTGAAGACTGACTCCAGGGTGAACCGCAGAGCAGCTCCAGTGTTGGAGCCACCGCCGCGGTAGGGGAGCAACTTGATGAACTGCTGAGCTTCTGTTCGGTCCTGGAAGCTGTCGAGATAAGCATGGGCCTTGGGAGCCTCGTTGTAGGTAACAATTCCCACTCTGACTCCCGTCTGATTGACGTTCAGGCTGCCAATAAGCGACTGCACAAAGCTCTGGATGAGCTGGAAGTTGTTGTTCCCGATGCCTCCTGACTCATCGATGATGAAGACGACGTCTGCAGTGTTGACTCTCTGGCAGTCTGTGGAAACGATGCAGGAAGTTTATGAGATTGTCGTCTTAAGATTCACAAAGTTTTAATCAACAGCTTGTTAAACAGATCAACTAACTCTGTTGATCTGTTTGTCAACAATGAATGGAATCATTCATTTAATGATTTCATTAAATGAATCAATGGAATCAATGGACATTGATTCATTGTAAATCCTGTAATTTACTCACATTACACCACAGAGATGTACATGTCAGTGAGACAAGCACTGGATTGTCCAAAGGTAATTTTACCTATATGATGGTTGTGTGTCATTAGTGGAGATGTTACAAAATGTGTAATTACACTAAAAATTGTCAGTAAATCTTCGGCTCCACACTCGTAGAGAATGAGTATATTGTTTTAAAGCCGTACACATGTGGCCAGTTGATGTTAGCTAGCAAGATTAGCTTTCTTATTTCTATGATTATAATATAGAGACAAGTCATGGTTCATGTATAATGAGCCATGACTTAAAAATTGAGTTTGCCTACAGCCCTAGTTATCAGTCTCTGTTGTTGGAAATGTTGGTGATCTGATTCAGTTCACTATTTCTGTTCACCTCAGATACCTTGTAACAGGCTGAAAGCTCCTACCTTCAATGGCTGTTTCCACTTCTTGGGTGGTGAAGAAATCCTTCAGCTGAGTGAGCCTCAGATTGTCATAGGCCCTGTCCGCAAAGCTTAGCATGCTTTCCACTGACACAACCGGACTCATGCCTACAACAGACACCCCTTGGGATTTGACATCTTGACTGGCCGAATATAAGAGTCCCTTCGGCTTTTCTCCAACAACAACAACCAGAAACTGTTGAGCTCCTTGGTTTGCACGACCGCCATTTTCAGAGAGGAAAAAGTTATCACCTGCGTACCTCAGAGCACGTTCCAGGTTTGGTGCTTGGCCAGTTTGTGGCAGCTGTCGAATGCTTTTCAATGCTTTTGTGTACTGTGGTTTAGTTTTATGATCGTTTAGATAGAACTCAGTCTGCACATCCTGGCGATACTGAGCCAAACCGACATGGTAGCTTCCCTGTCCAGCGTCCATCTGGTCGATAAATCTGATCAGCTCATTCCTGAAAAAGATGAACTGTCGTGGACTTAAGGAGCTGTCCACCAGGAGAAAGATGTCTGCAAATTTATTGGCCAAAGCTGGAAGAAGACAGAAAGAAAATCAACTTAAAACCAAATCCAGAAAATTCAGTTCAAATCCAAAAATATTTCTTTAATCCCAAAGGGAAATTAAATGGTTGTATAGTCAGAAAAGTTTACTGCAAAAAATCATGTTGGTGCAACCACAGTTTTATTAGGGTCCCAGCAACTGGGCTCAGAGGATGACTGATCTGTTTTCATTAGGAAAACTGATAGATTTAAAATATTTTGTGTTTTTTTGGGGGAGGAGCAACTTCTTCATAACCATCTATGTGTATGGACACAGAAATAGTTAATAAGCAGACTTTTGCAGAACTTTCTGACCTTCCAGTGAGGTAATTGAGCCTTTCCTCCTCAGGCAGCTTGAGGCAGGGATGCCTCTAAACGTTGCAGGACGGTGGCGTTCGGGGACTGCAACCAGTGGCGCCAAAAGTGGGTATGCAGCACATGGGGCGCTGCACCACAGGGGGCGTCAAAGCCCCGTCTGGAGGGGGCGGCACCCCGATGATGCTTTCACTTCACTTCGCCCTTACGCTCCTTCACCTCGCGCACATGTAAATGTAAATGTAGCGAGTTTTACCTTTCAGGTGTCTTCGTCTCAGGGGGGAAGAGACATACGATCGCTCATACCGATAGAGCGACCGTATGCTTTCTACGCTCCTTCACCCTTACGTACCTTCCTTTTTTTTGGGGGGGTGAGGGAGGGGCATTTATGTTTTCGCATCCACCTGAATAATATGTAGTTGCGCCCCTGACTGCAGCCGGATGTTTCAACAGCTTCCAGTCTGTGTGACCTGAGCCTGGCCACCGCCTTCCTCTGCAAGCCTGCTCTCTCTCCACTGATCCAAAGTCCCATTGACATGGACTTCTCTGGTAGACTTTCTACCGGGTCCGTCAGCGAACAGAAGGAGAAGTTGTAAACGAGGATGTTGGTTTTTGTGTTTTAGAATTGCAGTCAGCCTGCAGTTTGAGCTGCGAAGGAAGTTTAGGAAGCCGTTCAGTTGGTCACAGCCGCCTTGTTTGGATCGCGTTACAGTGGAGGACGGTTGTCCACTCCTCCAGGAAACAACCGTTTGTCGACAGCCGAGAGTCCAGACCCTCTGGATGAAGCAGTACCAGGGGCTGCTTCATCTGTGACACTTTGCTTTTATGTCTGCGCCTTTAAGCAGCAAATCAGCGGCGTCCAAACCTTTTGACATGATGGCCAAAGCACTTGGGGGCCGCAAAATATTTTATTTTAAACAAATTTTGTGCCCTTTTCATTTTATCTGCTCAATGACAAACTAAACATGCAAGATTTTATTGTTCATTTCATTTCTTGAAGCAAACAAAGTACTCAAATGTTTGAAATATAATTTTTGCTGTAACTTTTATTTGTCTAAGCCAAACTAAGACGCTCTGACAGATCAAGGAAAGTGACCGTCTGCATCAACCGCCTGAGCTTGCAGGTCAGATTTGTTCCAGTGTAGATATAGTGGGGGGAGAAGAACTGAAATCAACCGAACCCTCAGATGGACGACACCTTACCTATTTTCTGGATCTGCAGGGAGGAGCACACGGTTTTCAGCAGAGTGTTTCTTAGACTCTGAAGAGTCTGGAAGCTGTTGGTGGTCAGGATGTAGTCTTCTGGTGGGTGGTTGGCGATGATCTTCAGCTGATTATAATTGATCTGAGACACTCCAATGACAAATACAAAGACGTTCAGGTCCCGGAGACGCTTGGCGGGTATGGACACATCATCGTTGGAGTTTCCATCAGTCAAGAGCACAGCGATCTGAGGAACGTGCTGCCTGGCTCTGCTCCCTGCCTCGGCCGTAAAGTATTCCTCCCGGATGAAGTCCATGGCTTTGCCCGTGTTTGTGCCACCGCGAAGGAAAGCAATTTGCTCCACTGCGTCCAACACGGCTGTCCTGTCCATGTGGTCTTTCAGCAGGAACTCCTTCTTGGGACGGTCTCCGTACAGCGCCAAGCCGACCTGTACTTTATCAGGGCCAATGTCGAGGTTCTGGATGACATTTCTGAGAAAGGTGCGGATTATCCTAATGTTTTCCTCGCCAATGCTACCGGAGCTGTCGACTAGGAAGACGATGTCCCCCAATGTGGCGTTTTGACACTCTAGAAAGAAAGATCAATGTGATGAAAAAATGGTTGATTTAAAGAAACAAAGCTCAACTCTAGAGTTTTATGTCTGTAATCAGCTTGGATTTTAGGAGCTGGAATATCACATACAACGTCACCAAGACCAGGAGGAGAAACTCCTCAGACATTTTTACATGAGCAGCAGCTTCACAGAAAACAGAAAACTCTGACAGTGAGGAAAACCTTCGCCAGCCGGCAGCGCCGGAGGAGAGGCGATCAGGTCAAAGGTCATCTTCCTCACCGGAAAGTTGAAGTTCTGGCTGAGCAGAGACGGCCCAGAACCCGGCGGCGGCGATGATGATGAGGACCGCGGCCCCCCTCATGTTGGATGCTTGGTGGTTTCACTTCCTGCAGAAAACAGAGTTAGTGAGGATCTGGACCGAAGAATGGCTGGGATCATCCGTTTCTATCAGAAACCAGAAAAATAACTTCTGGTCAGACCTGAGACCTTCTGCATGACGACCTTTAGATGACCCGGCTTTCGGTTTCCATTGTCTTCAATCCTCATTTCTTTGTTTTTAAGCATCTATGTGAATCATGGAGGTTGTGGTATTTTGATTCTGTTTTTAGTGTTAGCGTTTCCCGCTTTGCCTCAGCAGATGTTTCTGTCTTACCGGGAGCCTCGGTGTTTCTGTTCAGGAGATTTTCACCGAATGGTTTCTGGACACTCTGCCTCCTGCAGACTGGTTCTAAAGGGGCGGACAGCGCTGGCATAGTGCAAAACCAGCCTGTAGCTCCATTCCTCCTAGGTGATTTTCCAGTCAGCTGATTAGTTTTTCAATCTGTCCACGTTCTGATTCCTGAAAGCTTTGCTGACTTTTTCTGACAAAGATTTTTATTCATGCTGAAGAACTCCATACTCCATCCTGCAGAAGGATGAAGCTCTGAAACTCAGCGTTCATTCTCACCAGCCCTGATCAGTCCGCTTTAATCCAACTGCAGTCCGTCTGTCAGTCTGGTTCGGTTCGACCTCTGACCTCTGGTCCTCCAAACCTTGGTTTGGGTTCGGTTTGAATGTGAACACCAAGTGGACCAGAAGCAGCTCCAAAAGCAGGCAGTGGATTACAGCGCAGGGCATTCTGGGTAAATACAACCAAAGCTAACGTGCTAGCCTAGCGCTAGTAGCAGAAATGGCTCGTCTGCAGATGATGAAGTTCTGGTTCCAGTAGAACCGGGTCGAAAACATCAACATACTGAGAGACACCAGCTCACCTGGCCAGGTGTTTGCTGCCTCCTGAACTGAGACGTCAGCATCGTGTTGTTAATCATCTCTAATTTAGATCTTAAAGTTTTTATTAACCTGTTACCAAGTCAGGGTGAATCAAACAGACAGAAAACAAAGTTCAGTGAAAACATAACATCTTTTCAAAATAAGTGCGATGAAGCAAGCCATATCCATCATCAGAAAGAGAACTTCCTGAATATGAGTTTAATCCTCATTCATGATGAAAGTATCATGCAAAATCAGCACTAAGAGGAATATTTAAGCTAAACATCCATTGTCTGCCTTTGCCTCCATGCTGGGCTGGTCCATGTCTGCTGCACAGAGGGGCTGGGATGCAGGGCCGGCCCTAAGTGGCTGCTTAGGGCCCCAGGGGTCAATGGGGTGAACTGATTCTTATTTTTTTAGTAATGATTTCTTTCTGATTATATTAACAAAACACACAACTTCATTATAAGGTTTTGATTTTCTTACAATATATATTTGATAATGTTTATAGAAATCATTCTGTATATGGACAAAAATATATATATAGATTGCTGTTTGGAGCCCCCTGGTGGCCGCGGCAGGTCTCGCTTCACCGGTCACATTCAAAGCTCCGGTGGAAGAAAAGTTAGCAAAACAATGTCACAAAAAAAGTTCTTGTCCTTCACGGAGAGAGAAAGGGAGGAGGAAGACTTCAAGATAAAGGTTTGTTTTCTCTTGATAATGTTTATCAGAAAGATTAGAGTGGAGCTGCTAACAGAAACTTAGCCTGGCAGCGACATGACCGGTCCGGTTCAACGGCCAAACGTTTAAGCTAGCGTCTTTGTGTGAAACTGAGTTTTGACTTTAAGTGAGTAGATTCTACGAAGCTGAAGTTGGTTTCTAATTCTAGTTTCCAATCGGTAAAGGGCGATTCCACCTAATTTTTCACTACCTTTCTAATCTTTAATCGACTCTAGTTTAAAAACTACAACACCTAGACACTTCAAACCTGGACTAGATTATTCTCCTCTTCAAGCTGGATATTTAAAACCATGTTTGTGATTTGTGAAAACTCAATGAAGTTTGATTTTAACATGTTTTTTGCATCTCTTTCATACGGAGCCCCCCAGGGGACATGGAGAATTTTTTTTCTTTTGCGTTCCCTCGCAATAATCTACTGATCAGTTCATGCGGCATAATTGATATTATAAGCCTTTTTACGGTGGCCGCCGTACTTTCTGCTTTAATACAAGCTTATAAGGTTTTTCCATGGACTATTGAGTTATTATCGCGGGTCATCAGTCATCTGATTGTGTCTCTATTGTGTTCGTGTCTGAATGGGTTAAAGGGCTGCTTTCTGTTCCATCTGAGCCTTAACAGGCATAAACATGCAGTAAATAAATCGATTTTCAATCAGTTTTTTGCACCAAAGCGTTAATAATAATAAACACGTTTTATTATTATAAAACACACCAAACTAATGTAGACGGCCGCACTGGGTTAACTCGGGGAATCTCATCTGTCCGTGTATCAATCAACTCCTAACCTCTTCTTTGTTCTGTCACAATTATCGATTTTTTTAATTTTTATTATCATGCTCCAAACTTTGCGAGGACTGACCACCCAGCTCACCCGCTTCCTCACACACACACACACACACACACACACACACACACACACACACACACACACACACCCACACACACACCTACACACACACACACACACACACACACAGCCAGCAGCGTCACCTTCCCATTCATACTTGATGACGTCACGCCCACATCGACACGCCCACCACCAGGTGTCAAAGCCGCTGCTCCTGTCATATCAATAATTACTTATTTCATTCATATGGCTCTTATAGAGCCTCAGTGAAAACGTGTTTATTATTATTAACGCTTTGGTGCAAAAAACTGATTGAAAATCGATTTATTTACTGCATGTTTATGCCTGTTAAGGCTCAGATGGAACAGAAAGCAGCGCTTTAAACCATTCAGACTACGAATAGAGACACAATCAGATGACTGATGACCCGCGATAATAACTCAATAGTCCATGGAAAAACCTTATAAGCTTGTATTAAAGCAGAAAGTACGGCAGCCACCGTAAAAAGGCTTATAGTATCAATTATGCCGCATGAACTGATCAGTAGATTATTGCGAGGGAACGCAAAAGAAAAAAAAATTCTCCATGTCCCCTGGGGGGCTCCGTACTTTCATACTAGATCTGCTCTAATTAAAAAACTACGACACCTAGACACTTCAAACCTGGACTGGATTATTCTGCTCTAATAGCAGAATATTTTATTCCATGTTTGCGATTTGTGAAACTTTTATCTGATTTGTGAAACTTCAATAAAGGTTGATTTCAGACGTTTTTTGGATCTTGGTCACATGAGAGCTGCTCCAGCTCCAGAACTACAACATCTAGACCAGGGGAGCCCAAAGTGGGTCCTGAGGCCCGGCATCCTGCATGTTTTAGTCTCTCCCTGGTTTAACGCACCTGGATCAAATGGTGGCTCCTTAGAGGCCAAAGGAGAACATTGACCTGCTGAAAATGTTGTTACTGCCACCAGGGAGAGAACTAAAACCTGCAGGATGCCGGGCCTCCAGGACCCACTTTGGGCTCCCCTGACCGAGACCCTTCAAACCTGGACTGGATTATTCTGCTCTAATAGCAGAATATTTTATTCCATGTTTGCGATTTGTGAAACTTCACTAAAGATCAGATTACTATTCACACTTGTTCCATGCAGTTTTTTTAAATTCAATTCTAATTCAAAACCACTTTATTAATCCCAATGGGAAATAAAATGTTGGTGTAACTCATTAATTTTTCAAAGAGTTTTTATAGATGGTGATGTCTGTTGGAAGGACAGATCTTTTGCAGGGGTCTGTTAAGGGAAGTTTCACAAATCCCAAACAAGGTTTCAAATATTCTGCTATCAGAGCAGAATAATCTAGTCCAGGTTTGAAGTGTCTAGTTGTAGTAGTTTTTAATTAGAGTCGATTAAAGATGCAGAAGGTAGTGAAAAATCAGGTGGAATCGCCCTTTAGCGATTGGAAACTAGAATTAAAACCAACTTCAGCTTCGTGTAGATTCTCCTGGTCGGCTCGAAATGTTTCTGAGGATTTTTTGGCTTCATAATGTTTGATAACAATAATTTAAACTTCTAAATGTTTGAGATTGTAAAATGTTTTTCCGTCAGGCTGCATGGCTGCTGCATTAACTCATCGATGAGGCTCTAAGCTGCAGATGGCGACATGCTGTTTGCTGCTGATAATTTAAAACAAATTATTTTTACATCAACTTCTCAGTTATGTGAAACTTCTTTTAAAATTATCTGAAGGCTCAGAATCAGCCCGGTACCGGTGCTGGTCCACATTGTCAGGTGAGAAAGACTCACCTGGTGTAAATTAGATATTTAGCTCTTGTACTTACACCTGAGACAAAGCAATTTAATGTCGTGAATGTGTGTGTGTGTGTGTGTGTGTGTGTGTATTCCATCTGCAGTATGGCTGCAGTTTTCTGGCCGATCTGTGAAAAGCCTGGCCTGCCGATTCTGATTGGCAGATTTTTTTAAATGTAAGAAATTTGCTGAGTTGGTAACAGAGGGGGAATATTGTTACCTGAAAACTTTCAGACCTGACCTGGTGGGTCGGTCAAACCTCTCAGGACAGCAGCTGACCTTTAACCCTTAGCAGAGGAAGATAAGAGATCGGCTTCACACGGAAGCATCAGCTGATCTCCGATCCCCCAACGTTCAGGAACTCAGCGCCTGGTATGATGCAGGCATTCAGGATGTGATGTAAGCGACGCTGCCAGAGATGCAATAAGTTCATCTGACTTCTGATTGCAGTCAGTCCACATTAGCAGAAATAAAACACCCAGAACCAAATACAGGAAACATTTCACCGAGACCAGCAGAGAGGAAGAACGACACGAAACCTGAGCAGGAGAAACGGGTAAAATATCATCAACTGGGAGGAGAAACGCTGGTGAAACCTGTGAATGAACCAGTTATCTGTCAGATGGAAGCAACTTTCTCCCTCAACAACAAACACATCCTGCAAGTCAAAGGTCAGACAGAAGCTACTCACAGTTGTGCTGCTGCATCCTATTGGGGACTAGCAGTCTGCTGAACTGAGCGTTCCTCCACTGGCAAGCTGCAGCACTGCAACTGAGTCAGAGGAGGAGGAGGAGGATGAAGGAGGCGCGGGGCCCTGCCTCTGGACTCCAGAGGCGGGGCCCCGCCTCTGGGGCCTTGGCTCCGCTCTGAGGCCCCAGGGATCCTGCAGCGGGCAGCTGGGCCGCCTGCGGCTGTTAATGAGGCTGGACAGAAACTGCTCCAAACGGCTCGGTCGCGAGGCGTCATGGCGGCTTCCCTGCCTCTGATCAGTCGGTTCTGTCTGCAGGAGCTTTTGGATGTAGATCCCAGACATGTTGATCAGGTTTCCTCTTGCTGCCAGATGTTTCTGCTTTCACTTCGCCGTAGTTGGAAGCATCACAAAACGTTTCTGTGGGCAGAGGGCCTCGATGCTGGCAGCTGCAGCACATCTGTGGTTTCTGGATAAAAGAAGTGAAAAGTGTTTTTCCTCATAAGATGATGAATGGAACCTCAGAGGAACGCTTCCCAGGAAATTCTGGAGAAAACTGAGTTACATGATTCCAGATGAGCCACTCAGCAGAGCGCTGCCAGGTTTTAACTGTCCCGTCTTAATTCGTTCCCACCGCCGAACATGAGGCTGAGTTCACCTGCAGGGTGGAACCACAGGGCTGGACGAAGTGTCAGGTCGACCAGCAGGGGGCAGAAGACTCAGGCCTTCATCTCGTTATGCCTGAGAGAAAGTAAGCAAGTCATTTAGCGAAGCGGAGGAGGGAGCAGACTGCGATCCGTTTGAATTGAGTCCGTCTGGAGCTGTGAGGAGCATCAGGCTCATTTCTCCTGCTTTGGGTTTGATATTTCAGTTTGTCTGAAATAAAAAGGCCCCACTCATTAAGTCTGAGAATATTCTGGGGGTCAAAGGTCACCCAAGCAGAACGCCTGCATGTGAATAGAGATTTCTTTATAGTTAATTTTTGGTTAATTTTCTCAACATGCTGTACTTCAGTCCGCCGGACTTGAATACATTTTTCTGACCGCGTACTCGGTGTCGCACAGTAAACGGCCCGGTGGCAACAGTTTCACATCGGACTGGTTTTCATGTGACACCGGGCTGATCGGGGTCATACGAGTTCATATTGTTCTAAAGTTGACGTCAACATGATAAAAGTCGACAGCTTTCACAGAGACGTCACAGAAACTTAAGCAAAAATGCTTAACAGCAACAGGCTTTATATACACAGATACTGACAGATGCAGAATTATAAGAACAAAAACCAGAACACCATCCCAGACTTCTTATCAGCAGCGAGCAGAGAGGAACCGATGGTCGGCGTAGGCTCATTTTGCTGCACAAATTATTACACCGACCACAATTGTGCTTTTGCAACATAATAAACTAAGTTTATTATGAACAGATCAGCTAAATCCAGCGCAGCCTCCTGCTGCTCCTCTGATCCGCGGCCGGAGGCGGCAGCTCTCTGACTTTACAGGATGAACCGACATGATGCCATTTTCTCCCGCACTGATGGAGAGCAAACAGCGAGGCGCCCACATAGTTCAGCAGACTGCTGGTCCCCATTAGGATGGTCAGAAATAAAGGACTTTGTCAAAACAGAATTTTAGGTAATCAGTATGTGGGGCCTTGACATATTAGTGTTAGAGATCCGGTTTTTTTTCCTGCCGATTCCGATCACCGATACCGATCACATAATAATTTTTTTAATCATAAGTTCAACCAGTTACATTATGTGGAAAAAGGAACCATGAATAGACCCTTTTCACATGACGTCACACAACTTCCGTTTTGGCTGGAAGCTGTGTATCCTTAGTTCCGGTGTACATAGTAAGTAACGATAAAGTTGTCTATTTCATATATATATATATATATATAAAAAAAATTCCCCTCTCACCCTCCGTGGGTGGTCTCTTTCATCCTCTGAGCTCGGGTCCTCTACCAGAGGCCTGGGAGCTTGAGGGTTCTGCGCAGTATCTTGGCTGTGCCTAGAACTGCACATTTCTGGACTGAGATGTCTGATGTTGTTCCTGGGATCTGTTTGAGCCACTGCTCCAGTTTGGGGGTGACTGCCCCGAGGGCCCCGATGACCACAGGCACCACTGTGGTCTTCACCTTCCAGGCCTTCTCCAGTTCCTCTCTGAGGCCCTGGTATTTCTCCAGTTTCTCCTTTTTCCTGATGTTTTGGTCACTTGGTATTGCTACATCCACCACAACGGCTTTCCTCTGTTCTTTGTCCACCACCACAATGTCCGGTTGGTTCCCCATTACCATCTTGTCTGTCTGGATCTGGAAGTCCCACAGGATCTTAGCTCGGTCATTCTCCACCACCTTTGGGGGTGTTCCCCACTTTGACCTCGGGGCTTCCAGTCCATATTCGGCACAGATGTTCCTGTACACTATGCCCGCCACTTGGTTATGTCGTTCCATGTACGCTTTCCCTGCCAGCATCTTGCATCCTGCTGTTATGTGCTGGACTGTCTCAGAGGCCTCCTTGCACAACCTACACCTTGGGTCTTGTCTGGTGTGGTAGATCTGAGCCTCTATTGCTCTGGTGTTTAGGGCCTGTTCCTGGGCGGCCAGGATGAGGGCCTCTGTGCTGTCCTTGAGTCCAGCTTTCTCCAGCCATTGGTAGGATTTCCTGATATCAGCCACTTCAGTTATTTGTCGGTGGTACATCCCATGTAGGGGCTTGTCCTCCCATGATGGTTCCTCCAGCACCTCGTCCTCTGTTCCCCATTGCCTGAGACATTCGCTGAGCACATCGTCCGTTGAGGCTTTGTCCTTGATGTATTTATGGATCTTGGATGTTTCATCCTGGACAGTGGCTCTCACACTCACTAGTCCTCTGCCTCCTTCCTTACGGCTTGTGTACAGTCTCAGGGTGCTGGATTTGGGGTGGAACCCTCCATGCATGGTTAGTAGCTTCCGAGTCTTAACATCCGTGGCCTTCATCTCTTCCATTGGCCAGCTAATTATTCCGGCAGGGTATCTGATTACTGGCAAGGCATAGCTGTTTATTGCACGGATCTTGTTCTTGCCATTGAGCTGGCTTCTCAGGACTTGCCTTATTCGTTGGAGGTATTTGGCTGTGGCTCCTTTCCTTGTGACCTCATCGAGGTTGCCATTTGCTTGTGGTATTCCCAGGTACTTGTAGCTGTGCTCTATGTCTGCTATCGTTCCCTCTGGGAGTGAGACCCCTTCTGTGCGGACGACCTTCCCTCTCTTTGTAACCATCCGGCCACACACACACACACACACATATATATATATATATATATATATATATATATATATATCTGACAGCATGTTGATCAGACAGAACACCGGAGCATGGAGTTTACACAGTCTCTAAAACATTTGCCTAAAATAAGATTTGAAGATAGATCACGATTTGCAAACCAATTTTCTCTGACAACAAAATCTAAATTAGACAAAGGCTAGAAATTCTTCACCGAACAAAACCTGTTTGACTATGAAGGTAGGTATTTTTGTTTTGCGTAACCGTTAGCTTAGCATTAGTGAATTTTGTTAGCTAGCTAACTACGTGACATAACTGTTCCTTAACCAGAACGTTTTACTGTTTTTGAACTATAACGTTTTAGGCTCTAATCTTGATCAGATTCTTAAATTATAGACTGGAGTTGCCACTCATCCCATAAAATAGGGGTTTGTTTGTTATAAGCAGAGATGTCCGGTGCCGCCGCTGCTTTGTAATGCCTTCCTCTAATCGGACCACTTTTTCCGGTAACGAATAATCTAACGAGTTCGTATTTCAAATCCAGTAATCAGATTAAAGTTATTTATCCAAATCACTGCGCATTAATATTTTCTTTTGTATTTATTTTTATTCCTTCTGTGCGTCTTTGGGAGAGACTCTGACAGTTAGCAGGACAGAAACATGAACAGTGCATGGAGATGCGCATTTTGTTGCTGGAAAAACAGAAATGTCATCAAACCCAACTGTTATTTGTGGCTTTTGTCTTGTTTTTTCTAAACTCATAAAAAATAAAGATTCACCGGTCGCGTTTTTTGGGGGAC
This sequence comes from Poecilia mexicana, assembly GCF_051168715.1. Classification (NCBI taxonomy): domain Eukaryota; kingdom Metazoa; phylum Chordata; class Actinopteri; order Cyprinodontiformes; family Poeciliidae; genus Poecilia; species Poecilia mexicana. The sequence continues at coordinate 2,534,325 of NW_028263385.1, forward strand.
TTGTGTTTGAACGTGAAGTTACTCATTTGAGCTTGGAAATGAGCAGAGATGCATAATCAGCCCCAGAATATTTAAAATACTATTCTAAACAACGTTGTTGGAAGCTGTCCTTTATTTTCCATTAATACAGAAAATGAACCTCTAAACGTTACAGCGCTGACAGAGAGTATATTTTTTCCTAAATGTGGCTAAAGCTGCTGCTAGCTGGTTTACTCTCCGATCGGAGGCTGTTTATTTTATACACAGTTAGAGAATGGCGAATTTACAATGATTAATAACAGCTATCTAACACTTAAATGCTGTTATTATTAAACTTACCTTTTATTATATCCTTAAGATGATGAGAATGCTGGAATTTTTCAGCTTGGTTCCCAAGGCAAAATCACACCGGAAGTAAAGATACCCAGGTTTGAGTTATGGCGGCCATTGTCTGACGTCACTGTGAAAAGGGTCAATTCACCTTAATTTAGACAGAAACTTGTTTTTAATAACTTTTTCCAGTACAATTTGCACAGGCATTGTGCAAATTGTACTGCTATTGATAATACTATCTTTAACAGACTGATAACATATGAAGGCTCTGAAGAGGCTAAATAATGCAAAGAGCCAAAATAAAACCTCTCAACATTGCCAAGAAGTTCAAGTATAAAACTTAACATTCAAAGGCAAAAACAGGATCCATTACAATAAACAATCCAGAGTTACTGAATGAAAACTTCCTGTTAGCATGGCGGCTAGCTGATTACTGCTAGCTCTGATTGGCTGTTTCTGACTGAGCGGAGTAATTATGCAGATCAGGGAGGAGATTCAGAGATTATCTGTCTCATGTTAGGACAGCGAAAGTTTTAATACGTGTGTAAAATGTATTTTTTAGGTTAGATGCTGCAGCTTTAAGCAGGTTCGGTGTGAGTCACCACCAGGTAGTGATGAGCAAATGAAGCCTCATGAAGCAATGAACCTTTCCAGCCCTTTGCTTTGCAAAAAGGTTCGTTACTCGATGCTTCATTCATCACTCACTAGTGACATCTGCTGGTGAAACTGTAACAGTCTTGTCACTCAGGTGGATCATACTTTCAAAAATTACGAAATGCAATATTGTCACAAAGTTTTCATCAAACTCATGTTTAGTAACAGGAGAATCAGTGAAACCATATTTAATTGTCATATGTTTTAATTATTACAATTATTTATAGCCAATCTAATCCTGGTTTATGTTGAACGTTAGTGGTTGTGTCGGGTTTTCTTTTATGTCATAGATGGATTTGACAATAAAGACATTTGATGTTTTAATGTCTTGAGAGTGCAGTGCATGTTGGGGCGTTCACTTTTTCTTGGATTTCTAATTGGCTCTGATCTCTTATATTTGGCTACATGTTGAATTTTAGTTCTGCAACAAGATTAAATCTCTTTCTGCTGTGCAAGACTGATATATCTTTGCTAATCAGACTACAAATAATAGTGGAACTTTGCAGAAGGTGAGAAATTGGGAGGTGGAGGGTTAATTATTGTTATCTAAGAAGAATTTTAATGTGAGGATAATCTCAAAGTATTCTCATATGTCAGATTTTCCTCTTACTGGCTCCATTTCAGACAATCAAGTTTATTTGTGTAGCAGGTTTCAGCAACAATGCAGTTCAAAGAGATTTACATCATAAAATCACAAAAATATAAAGTTATTAAAAAAACAACATAATCTACAATTGAGAAAACCAGTAACAAACATTTTGATGAGTGCCATCAATATACATCAAATATGTTGGTCAATGTTCATTTTATTTGGCAACTGAAGACAAATATCATCCTCTGATGCGACCAAATGGACAACAACCCATGACACAGCACGGCTCATCGCGCTTTTATTTTGAAAACCGACACGCAAAATGAAGCAGTCACGTGACCCAGGTGATGTGAGGCCTCGTTTGTTGCCAGTCACGTGGTTTTCAGAAAGACGACACAAGCATAGACATAATATAAGGGTAGACGCCGCATTGGCTGCTCCGGCGCAGGAAATACGGCGGCCATCTTAGAGCGGTATAAACTCCTACTTTCCTCAATCAAAACAGCAGAAGATGCCTCAGCTCTGAGGGATATTATTGTTCGGATCTATGGATTATTGATGTGAGGGCTCCACAGACAGCATTTCACAAGTAAGATGGACATATTATTGTGTATATATTGTGATTATATTATATATTAGAATATTACTTTACTGTATTTATGTCCACCGGCGAGATACCAGCTAATATTAGCTACAGTGCTTGGTGTAATACAGGTTCAGCCCCGCTATGAAGACTAACTGAGATTCTGTACATCTAAAAATATTAATTATTCTCTAACATTGACTTAGATTATATGACACAAGAGCATTAGAAATGAAACAATATAACACATATTATAAAACTTATGTGTTATAACATTCACCAGCAAAGTTTACACAGGTGGTAAAGACTATTATTTATATGTAATTCTTTCACTAGTAAGGTACATCCCAAATCTTCCGTTTTTGTTTTGAAAGTTTCATAAAGACACGATGTGAGGAAGAAGAGGGAGAAATCTATAAAGAGAGACGAATTCACTGCAGCAGGATGGATCTCATCAGATTTTGGACTTAATCTCAGCTGCTGAATCTCTGAAGCTAGAAGTCGGCAAAAAAATAAAATAAAATAAAATAAAAATATATATATATATATTATTCAGTATTAATTATTTATTTGTGCCATTATGAATCTTTATTTGTGTTGTATAGTTATTTAAATATGTATTGATATTACTAAATAATTTATTAAATAAATTATGAACGGCTGTGTGCTTTGTAATATGCTCTTTATACATCAATATCAGAATATTCCATTCCTATTCTATTGTTTTAGCCACTAAGCATATTTAAATACTTAAATAACTTAAATAACATACTTAAATAATACAATTGTTTATAAATGTAGCTTTGATAGCTGTTTGAATAAGGTTTCCAGTAACAAAAAAGCGTGTTATGATCGATTAAATGCGCTGATCCGTCACTGTGCCTGTTAAACACATAGGACCGAGTGGAGTGGTATACCGCTCCAAGATGGCCGCCCTAAATCTCGTCAGCGACAATAGGCGACAGCGGGGCATGAGGGTCTATCCTTATATTATGTCTATGGACACAAGCCTCGAAGCGGGGCTTCATCGGCCACGCCCCCTTTTTACTCGGTACAAGCCTGGATTCAGGAGGTCCATCACTACCACCAGGTGGAGCAGAAGCGAAGCTCCGTCTGTCAGATATTACTACCTGTAGCGTAGCAGCGGTTCAACAGGAGAGCAGAACCAGCGTCTGACATCGCAGCTCGAAGACTTAAATAATTTTCCAGGTTATTTGTTTAGCTTTCTGACCGTCATGCTAATCCGGGTGAGTGTTTGTAGCTGTGCGCTGCTTTACCTGCTGTCTGATCCTCCGTATGTCTTTTTTACTGCAGTGAGCCTCGATGTAGCCAAACTCCGTCAAGTATCTCATTGTTTTTATGTCGTATTAGCTTCGTTGTGTTGATGCATTTTGACCTGCTTCAATTTTCCGCTGCAACACGCAAACTTCCCCATTAACTCAGTGGTTATAGATCCACATTGCTTAGGATTTGTTGCTGCGCGTTTGCGCAGTGAAGGAAAGAGGAGACCAGCTGCACAGGCAGGCTGGAAATGAGATGCAGGTGATCGGTATCGGCAACAAGAGACCGTGATCGGTGATCACCGATCATACACTTTTTCACGGAAATCGGCTGATTATGATCGGTGGCCGATCGATCGGCACACCTCTAATTTTAATCTCTTATTTATTCATTTATTTTTTATCATTTCCAACTGCTTGTTTTGTTGTTGCCCTTTGAGATCTAAAGATATGAAGGTAAATATGAATAATATTTACCTTCATATCTGCATAATCATATCTGCAGGTTGTTGGGGAGGGGCTTAGCCCCGCCCCCCAGACTGCAATGTGGGCGGAGCTAAAACACCACGAGGGGCGTGGTCAGGATGAGGGAATGCACTGCTGCCCACTTGGTGACATTGTTGCTAGCAACATTTCAGACTCTCAGGTGAATTTTTTCCAACAAATCGACTAGAAACCGAGAATCATGACTCGTTGGGCAGAACCAGCCCGTTCCACTCTGCGTCCATGTCCTTCATGAATCCCACGAGTACAGCTGATTAACACTGTCAATCAATGCTATCCATGCTAGCTGCTCCACCTTCTGACCCACCACCAGGGGGCGTGTCTGATTTTAAAAAGGGACAATATGAAACTCAAACATATGCAGTCCTTTGACAAGTTAGAAAAAAAGACAGCAAATATAACAATGTCAGGTTTTCCAACACACACACACACACACACACACACAGTTAATGTTTACATACCTGAGCAGGTTTTTTTAAAAGGTTTTGTTGGCTCTAGTGACCTTTATTTGGAAGTAGTTTGACAGGAAGGAGGGTTATGAGAGGGGGACATGCAGCAAATTTCGCCAGGCTGGGAATCGAACCTGTGACCATCGGCATGAGGACCAAGGTACATGGGTTGTGCTTTGCCCCACTGCAGCACCCACCTGGGCAGGTATTAACTTTATTCTCAAGTTAGATTCTTCAGTCAGTGAAGGAAACGTGTTGACATTCGGCACCGAGACTCCGGAGCTGTTTCACACACACATGGACTCGTTTTAAAAACTGCAGCCATAAACATCAGCGTGTGGTCTAAATTAAAGAGGATCAAGACAAAGCGGTCTGCTCCCACTGGGACAGAAAGCAGCTTCCAGCAAGAAATTCACTGGAAATTCAGAGGAAAAGTCAGCCCTCCCTCTGAACAATACCGGCTCTGTCCGGAAAACATGGCCCGGTCCAATCCAAACTGCATTCTCAGGTTCAGGCTGCTGCCTCAGGCTGAAAACATCCAGAAAGAAAAACCTTCAGAGGGGAAAACCAGAGCAATCAAAACCCAAAACATCAATAATCACAACTGAGATCCATTAAGTTTAAGAGCTTTTATCAGCAGAATCGTCTAAAAACCGAACGGAACCAGTTCAACAACACGAAACGCTCCGTCAGATGCTTTCCTCATGTCTGGCTTTCTGACTGTTCATGATAATAAAACATGGACGATCAGAACCGCATTAAAGTTAAAACAACTGGACACGGATCAGAGTTGTTATACGAAAACTAAAAAACTAAAACTGAAACACAGAAAACATTTACACAAACTGAAATAAATAAAACAAATGGCAGTATAACTGGAACTGCAGTGTGTGTTTGCAAAAACAAAATATTATTACAACCCTGATATTAACCTCATTATGTTTATGTATTTTAATATGGAGTTAGATTTGTTTCACTGTTATTCAATCAAATTAAATCATGTCAAACAAAAAAAGTAGGATTCAATCCAAAAAAAAATAAAAAAAAAATCTTAAAAACTTTTTAATCATAAAAATATTTTTTTATGAAACAAAAAAATATTTAAAGAGTTTTTTTTTATTTAAATCACTAATTTTTGTTTGAAACTTTAATTTTTTTGGTTGAGTCTAATTTATTTATTTATTTATTTATTTATTTTGAAGCTCCTGTTTTTTGGTTGAACTCGTTTTCTTGCTGATACAACTTTATTTGCTTTGGCGAAGCTTACATTAACATTCTGGGCGGGGCTTAAGGACGAGCGATGTAAGACGTGTTCCGATTGGTTAGCGCTGACTAAAGCGGATGACTCCCTGAGATCTCAGAACTCCGTCCCGAACTGCAGGGCTTCGGTGACGGGACACAGAATGTGATGGTAAGTAATCTTCACAAAACTACACCGTTTAGCAGCTTCTAAAGTGTCCACCCTGTTTCAAAGAAGAAATCTTACTCAACTTATGACGACAGTCACATATTTTGTCTGCCGCGGTCCCCGGTAGCATATTGTGCTAGCTAATGTTAGCACTAGGTAAAGTTCATAAACTAGGCTTGTGTAATATTCGCCTGTCTTTATGTTGAATTCATTAACCAGCGCACCTCTGTCGAGTGGCATTTATTAGAGAATTGAAGGGTGGCTAAACTCTTAAATATATAAGTAAAAGAAATAATCCACGGAGACATAGTTCAAGCTGCTAGGCCATAGACCAGCCGGAGATTGATTACACTACCACGGATTCCTCATTACAGTTTCATCAGTTCAATACTCAAAAATCTTCCAAAGTCTCAACAAAAATCTCCTCGTATTCTAAACATCACCCATTTTTTATACACTCTTCTCCTCACTGATGTGAGTTGGAAAGTTTCAACCAATGGCGTTGCTATCCTTGATTTGCATAAAGATTTTCGCGTGACTTATACTGAGTGTGTTTTGGACGACCTTTAAAATATTTGAGACCTCATGAACTCAACATCTGCTCCATTTCAGAATTGCTGAATAGGACAGTTTATCTCAAATTGTTCTTATCTTTTCCAAACAAACATCCTTTCCAAGTCATTTTTTGGTTCCATTTGCGCTTTGCACGCAAATGGGAGGAAAGGAGTCGGTCAGGTCGATCTAGTGAGACGCCAAAATCCTTTTCAGAAAAACAACCCCTTAAATGGTATTTTCGCTCTTACACATTAAGCGTGGGAAATACCAAATATATCTGGAGGAAATATGTGTTAAAAACTGTTGTGTAATCCTCCGTGTGTGTGTGTGTGTGTGTGTGTGTGTGTTTTAACTAGCATTGAAGCTAAAATGGGAAAACAGCAGATCGTTGCTCCAATGTTATCAGGTCCACGTTAATCTGCACCACACGTCAAGTGACTGTGCAGATGATTTATTTACCAAGCACATAATCAGTGCTGTCGATGAGGGGAGGCAGTGTAACTCTTAAATATATATTTTCTTCCAGATTAAAATGTAAAACTAAGCTGGTAGGTCACAGGCCGAAGGAGGATATTCACATAATTTCTGTTTATTATTATTTGGTGTGTGTGTGTCTTGTACTTAAAAGCAACACTTCCTTCCCTACCTGACCTTCTCTGACTCAACACTTGCTGGTCTCTCCATCCTCATGCTCTGATCGTCTCTAGCAGCTGGAGGAATCAGTAAGACCTACAAGCCTGTCCTGCTTCAGCTGCACTCTGCTGGTCATACTAGGATGGGGAGTTAGGAGAACACCAAATTAATTTAATATAACACAGCAAAAGGCATATTACATCTAATTCGGAATAAAACTAAGTACAAGACACACACACCAAATAATAATAAACAGAAATTATGTGAATATCCTCCTTCGGCCTGTGACCTACCAGCTTAGTTTTACATTTTAATCTGGAAGAAAATATATATTTAAGAGTTACACTGCCTCCCCTCATCGACAGCACTGATTATGTGCTTGGTAAATAAATCATCTGCACAGTCACTTGACGTGTGGTGCAGATTAACGTGGACCTGATAACATTGGAGCAACGATCTGCTGTTTTCCCACTTTAGCTTCAATGCTAGTTAAAACACACACACGGAGGATTACACAACAGTTTTTAACACATATTTCCTCCAGATATATTTGGTATTTTCCACGCTTAATGCCACTCGACAGAGGTGCGCTGGTTAATGAATTCAACATAAAGACAGGCGAATATTACACAAGCCTAGTTTATGAACTTTACCTAGTGCTAACATTAGCTAGCACAATATGCTACCGGGGATCGCGGCAGACAAAATATGTGACTGTCGTCATAAGTTGAGTAAGATTTCTTCTTTGAAACAGGGTGGACACTTTAGAAGCTGCTAAACGGTGTAGTTTTGTGAAGATTACTTACCATCACATTCTGTGTCCCGTCACCGAAGCCCTGCAGTTCGGGACGGAGTTCTGAGATCTCAGGGAGTCATCCGCTTTAGGCAGCGCTAACCAATCGGAACACGTCTTACATCGCTCGTCCTTAAGCCCCGCCCAGAATGTTCATGTAAGCTTCGCCAAAGCAAATAAAGTTGTATAAGCAAGAAAACGAGTTCAACCAAAAAACAGGAGCTTCAACCAAACCAACTGTCAACCAAAAATTTCTGATATGCAGAAATAAAAGTTTCAAACAAAAATTAGTGATTTCAATTTTTTTAAAAAACAAAAAACAAAACTCTTTAAACATTTTTTGTTTCATAAAAAAATTATTTTTATGATTAAAACATTTTTAAGATTTTTTTGTTTTAATTTTTTTATTTTTTGATTGAATACTACTTTTTTTTTTTTGACATGACGCACTGGAGCGGGCTGCTTATATATCCAGGATGCGCTGGAGCCTAGCGGATCATGGTCCCGCCCTTTCCGGTCCGCCTCGGGACAAAACACAATTTATGGACTCTTTGCATCTCAGCCTCCGCGTTTGGGGAAAAGCGGCTCGATTGTTTCTGATCTATTGAAAATGGCCTTTTACATTAGGTGCTTGCAGGGCTTGGCCAAGGTTTGTACATCGATCCGAAGCCCCAACAAGTCAGCTGGAGAAAGGTTTTAGATGTTCGCCTCGTTATACATTCACTGACACGAAGATGAGTTTTACTTAAACTTTGTGGCTAACATTAACGTTAGCTTATGCTAGTAGGCAATATTCTCGGACATTGTTCTTGTAAAATGTGCTATTTAAGTATCTAAACATTCTAACGGACAATGTATTTCAGTGATTCTTGAGAATAGGGACAAAACAGGTCCTATGGATAAAGCATGAAATTTGAATAAAATATACACAAAATATATTTTTTTCAAATATCTAACTAAACTAACCTGGGTCATGTGAGCACAACAATGTATATTTTTCTTTTTTTTGCTGAATATTTTTTTATTTTAAACATTGTAGTCGGTGGATGATGCCTGTAAAAGCCCTTGTCCAGGAGCAGAACTCAATACATTCTTATAGTTTAAAACAATTAAAGAAATACTAAAATTATATATTATGACAACTAAGTATAAGTAGTCATATAAATAATTATAAAAGTATCGATAAATTGAATTAAAAATAATTTTTAGATATTTTCCAACTCCGTTGAAATTTGTCCTTAGTTTTTGTCAACACCGTCAGAAATGAAAAGAATGTAAAAAAATCAGGCATTATTGGGGGGCACCAGAACTTCTGAGGACCCCATGACGTCGTCTTTTCTCTTCCTTTGCTAAGAGGCTAGTTAGCTCCGGTTAGCTTAAGTTATTCTTTAGTTTTTTCTTCTGTTTTATTCCTAAGTTGTTTGTCACAACCATGATGTGTCAACTCCATAACTGATAATTTACAAAACTTTGATAAAATTTTGCGAAATAAAAGCTTAATTTTGGTAAACTGTAAAGATTTCATGGACCTGACGAGCTACAATATGGCCTCCTTCAGAGTAACATCGTATAAATTGAGGTAGTTTGGCATTTCTTCAACTCCGTCAGATGTCAACTCCGTCAGAGTTTTTCTGACTCTTTCAGTGAAATTGTTGTCAAATCTCACTTAAATGTGCAACTAATTCATTTTAATGTATTTTACATGAATTGCATTACTTCACATGTAGCAAGTTTTTCATTTTACTCACTAGTTTGTCACCACCTTCAGTTCTGTGTCAACTCCGTCATGCACTGTCAACTCCATCAGATGGACTTTTTCTTGTTTTTTGTTTTAAATAATATTTATTTTATTTCTTGAGAAGCATTTGTCTGTAAATTGAGTAAAAATATCACTAATGGGGTATTTTAAAAATCATTTTAGATTTATTTTTGTCAGATGGTGATGACAAAGTTTTGGGTCAGGTCGATTAAAAATGTAATTTTTTTTTTAAAAATTCGCAACTGGGAGCCTGTACCTTAGCATCTTCATATTTTCTAAACATTATTTGTCATATTTGCATACATAAGGTTGAGAAATAATTTAAAAAAATATGGGAAAATTAAAACCCATTTTGTCCCTATTCTCAAGAATCACTGATTTATCTTATTTTCAAGTATATTATGCGTGTTTATTGTCGTTAGTGTCACAGACTAACGGGGTTCGGTTCCGGTTCGGGCTTTTTACTTCCGAAGCCTGACGGAGCTCAACAAGCCTCATAGCTTGACAGTAGCGCAGCTCTGGTGTCAGAGATCTGGTTCAGCTGTTCAGGTTCAAAGTTGCTGCTTTTAGAAAAATATGACCGTGTTGCTTCATGTCTCCGTGTTATTTTGTTTTATTACCTTTGCATGTTTCTTGTGAAGAGCTCAGATAGGACGGTGTTTACAGCGGGATGTACAGGCGGATCAGTTGCTCGGCTGTCTGGCTCTGGTCTGCTCTCTCGTTCCCATAAACTCTTTCAGGCTGAATATAGAAGTGATTCCATGGAAATAACTCAGGGAGGCTCCTTTATTTACCATCCGTATCCCCGGTAGTTTTAGGCTGATCCGGAGTGAAGTGAAGGCTGCAAACTTTGTGTGGTGCAGCGTTAGCTTTAACTGGTAGTGACAGATATTTACAAGCCATCTTCTTAATTCAGGTTCGCTTCGAAATTAATGAAAACTTAAAAGCCCATTATATTAGGAAGACAACAATGTTAATAGTATTGTTTTTTTGCATCTGAAATACGACTTAGTCTTTTCTACCAGTCATGGTAACTCAAAGCGGAAACAAGTGAGCCGCATTAGCTCCTGGAGATGTGACGTCAACGCCTTAGGTGCAAAGAGCACCTAATGAATGAGCTGAACATTCATTCATTTCATTTCATTTAGGTGCAAAGAGCCCATAAATGACGTTCCCCTCCACGTGGAGTGGAGGGGAACGTCACAATGTAAAAAAAAAAAGGAAAAAAAAGTACATCTAATTAATAAAAGTAAAACACAAAGTATTTAGATCAAGTGTCTGGATTATGATCACAGCCTCAGATATTACATTTCTTATGTTTTATCGTCTGTATTTGAGTCTATTTATCTTTACCAGTGAATTTCCTCACTGAGGGACAATAAATTACATTTCTATATTTTCTATCTGTATTTTTCCAGGCACCAGCCAAACATTTGGACCAGTGCAGACGGAAAACTTGTTGTTAAACATAGAATGGCGCCCTCAAGAGGGGCGCCATTCTACATCAGGAGAGGAAACCTTCACAGAAAAATTATACATAGTATATAACCAGACTCTATTATTAGTAGTAGTAACAGCTTATCCCTGTTCTCTTTCCTTCATCACAATAAGAAACATAAATAAAACTGAATGGTTAGGAGGCCTTTTTATAGTACTTTTTATTCTTTTATTGTATTTGTTTTCTTTTTTTATGTAATTTGGACATTGAACCTGTAATAAAATCGATAGATAGATAGATATGTTTATTAGATCTATCTATCTAACAAATCATAACATCAGCAGCCTCATACTCCAGTAATCTGATATAAATCCTGATTAATAATCCCGGTGTTTATCTGTTCTGACGAGTAAAAATCCGTTTAGCTGCATTTCTGGCTCAAAACTACAAAAGCTAACGACAATTTGCGGCAGCTACTGTCAACTTACGGCAGCGCCAACTGTCGTAACCGAAGTAAACATGTGGAGAGTCCAGTGAAACATCACAGGTAAAAGTTTTCTCACATTTCTTTGCGTAACTGACCTGAAGTTTGATGTTTTTTTTATGGCTCGTTGGAGCGAAGCGGGCTGATAACCCCAAACCGAACCGAACTAAACCCGGTACCAGAACCAGGAGCTCTGGGAAACCGAGCCGCCGGTTGGTTTGAAGTCATTTTAGCTGAAATTCTCCTGCAGGTTTCAGAAGGCGCCATGTTTTCCTGGAAAGCTTGTCGGTTCCGACTCGGTTCGGTCCGGAGGTCAGAGAAAATTTTAAGAAAATCCCTGTAGAGTTCGGTGAGCAGACAGAACCGACTGGTTCCGGGTCAATCCAGTGACAAAGAGGTTCTGAAGAGCTTTAGGTTCCCAAAGTATGGGGCGGGAACCACTGGGGGTCTCGAGACACTAAGTAGGGGGTCTAAATGATTTTCAGAATAATAGTGCTGTATGGAGGGCCGAAAGGGACCAAATTTATTTAAAAATATTTGACTTTGTAAATTTAGTTTTTAGTAAACAGAGGGAAATAATTATACGAGGTGCCTGGCACCTTCATTTATTTCAGTCAGGTCTCGACTTTGACTGGGCCTCTTCAGCCAGGGGCGCCGCCAGGAATCTTGGGCCCCATGACAAAAAATTAAATTGGGCCCCCCCTCCGCAACTACTGTTACAGTTTCTTGAGTATCTCCATATTTGTTAATGTTGTCACAATGTTGCAACAGTTTGCTACCAGACAGATAATCTGTGAAAAAAATCAGTCTCCTTCACCTCCTCCCTGAAGTACTGTTCGCTAAAGTAATGCACCGTTCTGACCATGAACAACCAATCAGAACCAGGAGGAGGGTTTTAGTGTATTAATCAACATCATTCATTCACTGCTAAATGTGCTAATGGAGGAGAAACAACTTATCGTTACAGGAAAATGTTTATCTGCCATCACTGGTAGCTATGGTAACTAAACTGAGCATTCACAGTTTGAATCTGCACAGCTCTGTGCTCTGCTAGCTGCAGCACAGCACAGAGCAAGGGGGAGGGAAGATGAGCAGCACCACATGAGATTGTGATTGACAACGCTAAAACCCGCCTTCTGCCTCTGATTGGTTGTTTCTAGATAGCGCTGGGAGAAGGCAGAGGAAAATAATTTTTTCACAAATTATCTCTCATGCCATACATAATGACAGTTTTAACAAATATGTAGAAAAATATTTTTTTATATATGTAGAAAAATATATTTTTATAAAAGTTACATACTGCAGCTTTAATTTCACTTAGGAGAGGACGGGTCAGGAGGGACGTGGCAACAGATATCTGTAATTTAAATGCAAGCCAAGGTAAAACTGTGTGGACTGGCTGCAGTCCAGACAGGAGGCTGTTTTTTATTATCATTTTATAAAGATTGTTTGAATTTCTGTCAGCAACAAAATACATTGTTTTTGTTGTGTAATTGTAAAAAGAGAAATTCCTATGGATTCTCTGGAATGATGCTAACTGGGTTGTAATTGAACACAGTGTTGCTCGCCTTTTTACTGCTAAATTCTAAGGGCCCTTAGAACTGTCATAACTTTTCCCTCTCTACCGCGCCCCTGTCTTCAGCACCGTGGTTCTTCTGTTTTTCAGCCAGTCTGCTGCACGGATCCTGTTTCTGTTGACGACCTAGTTTGGACCCAGCTGCGGGTCAGATGGAACCAGAACCACTCAGACCGGAAATTGATCACGTTTGGACCTGAAGCGAATCATTTTGATTAGTTTTTGTTTGAGGTGAGAACCGGGTCGATCTGTAACTGGACCAGGGTCCACTATGCCAACACCAGATGCTTCATCATCATTAAACTCCTGTGTGTGTCACCTAGCTGGTAGCATTAGCATAATTTATACCATACCAACTTTATTTATAAAGCATTTAAAACAGCCACAGCTGATACAAAGTGCTGTACATTAAAACACAACATAATTAAAAAAACAAAAAAGAAACAACTCTTACAGTTTAACAACAAACAACCAAACATACAATTTAAAAGTAGATCCCGCTGGAGTTGAAAGCTGAGTAAAATAGATGGGTTTTAAGACGAGCATAGATCCTAACAGCCATGGTTGTTTTTAACCATGGAGGAACAAGCCAAACAAAATCAGCGCAGTATTTAAGTCGTATTATTTTAACTCGTTTAGTCATATCACCTGATAAACAGCTTGATATCTTATATTTCGCAGCAGAGACATGTAGCATGTAGCCTCTGTGTTGCTACGAGTAGCCTCTGTGTTGCTACGCGTAGCCTCTGTGTTGCTACGCGTAGCCTCTGTGTTGCTACGCGTAGCCTCTGTGTTGCTACGCGTAGCCTCTGTGTTGCTACGCGTAGCCTCTGTGTTGCTACGCGTAGCCTCTGTGTTGCTACGAGTAGCCTCTGTGTTGCTACGCGTAGCCTCTGTGTTGCTACGCGTAGCCTCTGTGTTGCTACGCGTAGCCTCTGTGTCGCTACGAGTAGCCTCTGTGTCGCTACGCGTAGCCTCTGTGTCGCTACGCGTAGCCTCTGTGTCGCTACGCGTAGCCTCTGTGTCGCTACGCGTAGCCTCTGTGTCGCTACGAGTAGCCTCTGTGTCGCTACGCGTAGCCTCTGTGTCGCTACGAGTAGACTCTGTGTCGCTGCGCGTAGCCTCTGTGTTGCTGCGCGTAGCCTCTGTGTTGCTGCGCGTAGCCTCTGTGTCGCTGCGCGTAGCCTCTGTGTCGCTGCGCGTAGCCTCTGTGTCGCTGCGCGTAGCCTCTGTGTCGCTGCGCGTAGCCTCTGTGTCGCTGCGCGTAGCCTCTGTGTCGCTGCGCGTAGCCTCTGTGTCGCTGCGCGTAGCCTCTGTGTCGCTGCGCGTAGCCTCTGTGTCGCTGCGCGTAGCCTCTGTGTTGCTGCGCGTAGCCTCTGTGTTGCTACGCGTAGCCTCTGTGTCGCTGCGCGTAGCCTCTGTGTCGCTACGCGTAGCCTCTGTGTCGCTGCGCGTAGCCTCTGTGTCGCTGCGCGTAGCCTCTGTGTTGCTACGCGTAGCCTCTGTGTCGCTGCGCGTAGCCTCTGTGTCGCTGCGCGTAGCCTCTGTGTCGCTGCGCGTAGCCTCTGTGTTGCTACGCGTAGCCTCTGTGTTGCTGCGCGTAGCCTCTGTGTCGCTGCGCGTAGCCTCTGTGTTGCTGCGCGTAGCCTCTGTGTTGCTGCGCGTAGCCTCTGTGTCGCTGCGCGTAGCCTCTGTGTTGCTACGCGTAGCCTCTGTGTTGCTGCGCGTAGCCTCTGTGTTGCTGCGCGTAGCCTCTGTGTTGCTGCGTAGCCTCTGTGTTGCTACATGTAGTGACGGTTCCAGTCAGCAAAACCGTGTTACTCAGTTCGTCCGTTCTCAATGAATCCTTTTAAAGGGTGATAGTCTGCATCAACATGGATTCAAGTGGAGGAACTGTTCCTGCTCTCCAGGTGGTGAGGGTTAGGGGTGGGGTTAGGTGAGCGTTGGCCGGCGGTCAGAGCAGCTTGCTTCCTCTCTGTCTCATACGGTTGATCCCCACAGCAGCCATTTTGTCTATGTATCTTTCTCTGCATTTCCTACCAAGATGGCGCGGATCACTTCTGGTGTGTTTCATGTTATTTTAGGTGTTTATAATTGTCCTCATGCCAGCTTGGTACTCTGGGAGCCCCCTGGTGGTGTGAGCTTGATCTGACGGTTTGGTTCTGGTTCCAGATGGAGAACTACAGCCGGGCCCGGGTCGTGGAGCAGCCGTGCGTCTCTCCGTTCGCCGGGCTTCCCGCCGACACGCCGGAGGTCCGGGTCAGAGACGGCAGCAAGATCCGGAACCTGCTGCGCTTCGCCCTGAGCCGGCTGGAGGTCGGGCTGGGCCGGGCCCAGGAGGAGGGGGAGGAGCCCGGTTCCAGCCCCGGTCCGGCCTGCAGTCAGCTGCTGTTCAGCGCCAGCGGCCGGGCCGTTTCCAAGGCGATCACCTGCGCAGAAGTGGTGAAGCGGCGCCTGAAGGGGCTGCACCAGCTGACCCGGCTGGCCCAGTCCACGGTTCTGGAGGTGTGGGAGCCGCTGGAGGCCGGCGCCGGCTTGGACAGTCTGACCGTCAGCAGGAAACTGCCGGCCGTCTGGATCCTGCTGTCCCGGGAGCCGCTGGACCCGGAGCAGCCCGGCTACCAGGCGCCGGGTCGCTATGACGCCCTGTGGGCCCCGGAGGGTGCCAGCGGGCCAGGGCCCCGCACTGGGCCCCGCAGGAGGAGAGGAGGAGGAGGAGGAAGAGGGAGGGGCTCCGGCAGACACACCGGCCGCTCCAGAGAGCCTGGCAAAGGACAGTAAAGGTTTCCATAGCAACTGGACAGGAAGTGACTCCATGTTTAAGTTCACGTCCAGCTTGATGTTTTGATTTAATAAAGTTCAGCAGGAGAAAGTATTCACACCCTGCTGACTTCAAACCATCCTGGTTTTTACTGGGGAACTTTGTGACAAACTGAAGCTAAAAAGTGTGGCCTGCTTCTCCATTTTTTTATTTATTTCAAGTCCAGTTTGATATTTTTTGTTCCATCATGATTTAATCAAGATTTACTGAAACTGCCTCCATCTGTGAAAAAGTATTCACACCCTTTAACATTAAACTGTCCTGTTTTTGTGAGAAAAAAATCTGAAAAGTGCAGCATGCTTCTCTACTTTTTACTAATTTCACCTTTATTTATATGATCTGACTGATCTCTTTTACAAACAGCAACTAAACAATGAAAATGAGTTCCTTTACTCTGATACTCCAAAATGAAACCTGATAACTTTCCCTCAGCAGCTGCAGTAACATCGTATCTTCACTTTAAATGTACTTTCAGGAGTAGTTTCATTCTGCTGTACTTTTTATTTTTACTTGAGTAATATTAAGTATTACTGCTATTAATTGATAAAAATTTGTGGATATATTAAATGAAAACATGTTTTTTTCCAACATGGACAGCAGGGGTCACCAACACGGCGCCGCCGGAGCAAGTTCTAAAAATAGCCACTGCCACCAGGGAGCACTGCCAAAAAGACGTTTTTACCTTGAAATAATATTAGTTTATGTTTAGAATTATAAAGAAGTTTAAAATAATTAGCGGTATGTTTCCAACTCTTTTCTGGGGTTAAAGTTCAGAATGGTGCGCAGACGCCTGCAGGATGTAATCAGAGGGCAGCAGCGCCTGCAGCTGGACCCGCAGCACCTCAGCCTAAATGTTTCTGGTCAGTTTACTTTTATTTGGCGCTTTTTCTGTAAGCGAAACATTAGTGAGCGGAGTTTGATCCCATCGTAGTTCCAACAGCGGCCGTTTGGATCCCGGCTGAGCTTTTTACCGTGTGGTTCTGGCGGGTCCGGATGGCTGAGATCTGCTGCTCCTCCTGAGCGACTCAGCCTGCAGGTTAAACAGTTTAATCCAGTCGAAACTTTTCCCAACAGAGTAGAAATTAAACAAACATTGTTGCTTCACCTTCTCCTCCTCTGGACGTCTGACCCCTGAACCTGGGATCAGCATCCTCCTCTTTCCGTGGATCTCAGGTCGGCTTCGCTTCCATGTCTTTATTATTTAGCACCGTTTGAAATAAATTTAAAAAAAGTCCGCTGCTCTTGTGGTTTAGGTTTATGCTGGTTTTGGTTAGACAGGTGGTTGAGCTGTTGCAGGTCAGCTGCAGTGATAGTTTTGTGCTACTCTCTGATCTAAGTGTTTTTTCGATGGTGACCTGTCAGTTTTTCAGTTTGCTAAACCACAAAAAGGCTAATAAACCGGCGACCCGTCAGAACCGTGCAGGGTAAAAAGCTCAGGCGGATCTTAGAACAACGGAGGAGCTCATTCATTATTAGCTCACAGGAAAAGCACCAAATTAACAAAAGTAACTGACCAGTCAGATTTAGCCTTTTGCCTGCCCTTTGACCCCCACAGACTCACACTGATGTGCGCTACGTACAAGATGTTTGGACACTAAATATATTTTATTCTCTACAATGTTGTTAATAGTAAAGAGGATTAGATAATAAAACAACTATTCTTTTCCTTTTCTATTTAAAGGAAAATCTCACAGTGCGTCCAGCTGCTCCAATAATCCAGACCGTCAGTCACTTGTGAGAAATTTAGAATCACACAGAAAAGCTAAAAAAGGGAATAAAACTTAAAACTCTGAACTAAGAACTTCTGATCACATAATAGCAATTAACCATGTCTGCCATGGTAAATCATTACTGACAACTATAGTCAGTAACATTAACATGGTTAGACCACATGTAATCATATGTATTATTGTTATAAAGGCTGAGCCAAGAAAATGTATGTCTTTATCAAACAAGCAGCCCTTCGTGTTACTCTGGACCCATAAAGTAGCTCCAGTCTCAAAAAGCTTGGGGACCCCTGATCTACAGTTTATGTTGGAGTGAGACCTCTTGTTTTTACTAGTGACGGGTCCGGCAACACCGATGCACCAGCGCATGCGTCAAGCCCACAGACCAAACCCGGGTCGGTGCGCGCATAGACATAACATAAGAGTACAGGTGCTGGTCATAAAATTAGAATATTGTGATAAAGTTCATTATTTTCCATAATGTCATGATAAAAATTAAATTGTCACATATTTTAGATTCATTGCACACCAACTGAAATATTTCAGGTCTTTTATTGTTTTAATTTTGATGATTTTGGCAAACAGCTCATGAAAACCCAAAATCCCTGTCTCAAAAAATTAGAATATTATGAAAAGGTTCTCTGAACGAGCAATAAAAATAATCATCTGAATCAACAAAGTAACTCTAAACACCTGAAAAAGATTCCTGAGGCCTTTAAAAACTCCCAGCCTGGTTCATTACTCAAAACCGCAATCATGGGTCAGACTGCTGACCTGACTGCTGTCCAGAAGGCCATCACTGACATCCTCAAGCAAGAGGGTGAGAAACGGAAAGAAATTTCTGAACGAATCGGCTGTTTGCAGAGTGTTATATCAAGGCACCTCAATGGGAAGTCAGTAGGAAGGAAAAAGTGTGGCAGAAAACGCTGCACAACGAGAAGAGGTGACCGGACCCTGAGGAAGATTGTGGAGAAGGGCCGATTCCAGACCTTGGGGGAAGCAGTGGACTGAGTCTGGAGTAGAAACATCCAGAGCCACTGTGCACAGGCGTGTGCAGGAAATGGGCTACAGGTGCCGCATTCCCCAGGTCAAAGGTCAAGCCACTTTTGAACCAGAAACAGCGGCAGAAGCGCCTGACCTGGGCTACAGAGAAGCAGCACTTTGGACCACTGTTGTTCAGTGGTCCAAAGTACTTTTTTCGGATGAAAGCAAACTTTGCATGTCATTCGGAAATCAAAGTGCCAGACTCTGGAGGAAGACTGGGGAGAAGGAAATGCCAAAATGCCAGAAGTCCAGTGTCAAGTACCCACAGTCAGTGATGGTCTGGGTGCCATGTCAGCTGCTGGTGTTGGTCCACTGGGTTTTATCAAGGGCAGGATCAATGCAGCAGCTATCAGAAGATTTTGGAGCACTTCATGCTTCCATCTGCTGAAAAGTTTTATGGAGATGAAAATTTAATTTGGTCTGGAATCGGCCCTTCTCCACAATCTTCCTCAGGGTCCGGTCACCTCTTCTCGTTGTGCAGCGTTTTCTGCCACACTTTTTCCTTCCTACTGACTTCCCACTGAGGTGCCTTGATATAACACTCTGCAAACAGCCGATTCGTTCAGAAATTTCTTTCTGTTTCTCACCCTCTTGCTTGAGGATGTCAGTGATGGCCTTCTGGACAGCAGTCAGGTCAGCAGTCTGACCCATGATTGCGGTTTTGAGTAATGAACCAGGCTGGGAGTTTTTAAAGGCCTCAGGAATCTTTTTCAGGTGTTTAGAGTTACTTTGTTGATTCAGATGATTATTTTTATTGCTCGTTCAGAGAACCTTTTCATAATATTCTAATTTTTTGAGACAGGGATTTTGGGTTTTCATGAGCTGTTTGCCAAAATCATCAAAATTAAAACAATAAAAGACCTGAAATATTTCAGTTGGTGTGCAATGAATCTAAAATATATGACAATTTAATTTTTATCATGACATTATGGAAAATAATGAACTTTATCACAATATTCTAATTTTATGACCAGCACCTGTAGACCACTGATTGGCCGCTCCGGCGCAGGAAATACGGCGGCCATCTTGGAGCGGTATACCCTCCTACTTTGCTCAACCAAAACAGCAGAAGATGCCTCAGCACTGAGGGATATTGTTGTTCTGGTCGATGGATTATTGATGTGAGGGCTCCACAGACAACATTTCACAAGTAAGATGGACATATTATTGTGTATATATTGTGATTAGAATATTACTTTACTGTATTTATGTCCACCGGCGAGATACCAGCTAATATTAGCTACAGTGCTTGGTGTAATACGGGTTCAGCCCCGCTATGAAGGCTAACTGAGATTCTGTTAATATAAAGAAATTAATTATTCTCTAACATTGACTTAGATTATCTGACACAAGGGCCTATATTAGAAATGAAACAATATAACACATATAAAACTTATATTAAGTGTTATAACATTCACCGGCAAAGTTTACACAGGTGGTAAAGACTATTATTTATATTCTTTCACTCTGTCAAAGTAAGATACATCCTAAATCTTCTGCTTTTGTTTTGAAAGTTTCCTAAAGACACGATGTGAGGAAGAAGAGGGAGAAATCTATAAAGAGAGACGGATTCACTGCAGCACGGATGGATCTCACTGGATTTTGGACTCGTCGGCTGAAAAACATTAAAAAATTCCCCTCTCACCCTCCGTGGGTGGTCTCTTTCATCCTCTGAGCTCGGGTCCTCTACCAGAGGCCTGGGAGCTTGAGGGTTCTGCGCAGTATCTTGGCTGTGCCTAGAACTGCACATTTCTGGACTGAGATGTCTGATGTTGTTCCTGGGATCTGTTTGAGCCACTGCTCCAGTTTGGGGGTGACTGCCCCGAGGGCCCCGATGACCACAGGCACCACTGTGGTCTTCACCTTCCAGGCCTTCTCCAGTTCCTCTCTGAGGCCCTGGTATTTCTCCAGTTTCTCATGCTCCTTTTTCCTGATGTTGTGGTCACTTGGTATTGCTACATCCACCACAACGGCTTTCCTCTGTTCTTTATCCACCACCACAATGTCCGGTTGGTTCGACATTACCATCTTGTCTGTCTGGATCTGGAAGTCCCACAGGATCTTAGCTCGGTCATTCTCCACCACCTTTGGGGGTGTCCCCCATTTTGACCTCGGGGCTTCCAGTCCATATTCTGCACAGATGTTCCTGTACACTATGCCCGCCACTTGGTTATGTCGTTCCATGTACGCTTTCCCTGCCAGCATCTTGCACCCTGCTGTTATGTGCTGGACTGTCTCAGAGGCCTCCTTGCACAACCTACACCTTGGGTCTTGTCTGGTGTGGTAGATCTGAGCTTCTATTGCTCTGGTGTTTAGGGCCTGTTCCTGGGCGGCCAGGATGAGGGCCTCCGTGCTGTCCTTGAGTCCAGCTTTCTCCAGCCATTGGTAGGATTTCCTGATATCAGCCACTTCAGTTATTTGTCGGTGGTACATCCCATGTAGGGGCTTGTCTTCCCATGATGGTTCCTCCAGCACCTTGTCCTCTGTTCCCCATTGCCTGAGACATTCGCTGAGCACATCGTCCGTTGAGGCTTTGTCCTTGATGTATTTATGGATCTTAGATGTTTCATCCTGGACAGTGGCTCTCACACTCACTAGTCCTCTGCCTCCTTCCTTACGGCTCGTGTACAGTCTCAGGGTGCTGGATTTGGGGTGGAACCCTCCATGCATGGTTAGTAGCTTCCGAGTCTTAACATCCGTGGCCTTCATCTCTTCCATTGGCCAGCTAATTATTCCGGCAGGGTATCTGATTACTGGTAAGGCATAGCTGTTTATTGCACGGATCTTGTTCTTGCCATTGAGCTGGCTTCTCAGGACTTGCCTTATTCGTTGGAGGTATTTGGCTGTGGCTCCTTTCCTTGTGACCTCATCGAGGTTGCCATTTGCTTGTGGTATTCCCAGGTACTTGTAGCTGTGCTCTATGTCTGCTATCGTTCCCTCTGGGAGTGAGACCCCTTCTGTGCGGACGACCTTCCCTCTCTTTGTAACCATCCGGCCACATTCTCTAGTCCGAATGACATCCCAATGTCAGTGCTGTAGATCCTGGTGGTGTGGATCAGTGAGTCGATGTCTCGCTCGCTCTTGGCGTACAGCTTGATGTCATCCATGTAGAGGAGGTGACTGATTGTGGCCCCATTCTTAAGTCGGTATCCGTAGCCAGTCTTGTTGATGATTTGGCTGAGGGGGTTCAGGCCTATGCAGAACAGCAGTGGGGACAGAGCATCTCCTTGGTATATGCCACATTTGATGGACACTTGTGCAAGCGGTTTGCAGTTGGCTTCAAGGGTGGTTTTCCACAGCCCCATCGAGTTTGCAATGAAGGCTCTTAGAGTCCTATTGATGTTGTACATCTCTAAGCATTCAATGATCCAGGTGTGTGGCATTGAGTCATAGGCTTTCTTGTAATCAATCCAAGCGGTGCACAGGTTGGTGTGTCGGGTTTTGCAGTCTCGGGCGACTGTGTGGTCTACAAGGAGTTGGTGTTTGGCTCCTCTACTATTTATGCCGATGCCCTTCTGTGCCGTGCTCATGTATTTATCCATGTGTCCGCTTATCTTAGCCGCTATGATGCCTGACATGAGCTTCCATGTTGTAGAGAGACAGGTTATTGGCCGATAGTTGGATGGGACTGAACCCTTTGAGGGATCCTTCTGGATCAGGATTGTGCGCCCTTCAGTTAACCATTCAGGGTGAGTCCCATTCTGTAGCAGCTGGTTCAGTTGAGCTGCCAGTCGCTCATGGAGGGCAGTGAGTTTCTTTAGCCAGTAGGCATGGATCATGTCAGGCCCTGGTGCTGTCCAGTTTTTCATACCCGAGACTCTTTCTTGGACATCTGCCACAGTGATGGTTACCGGGGCTTGTTCAGGGAGGTTGCTGTGGTCCTCTCGTAGAGAGGTTAGCCACTGTGCCTTGCTGTTGTGGGACGCCTCCCTTTCCCATATGCCTTTCCAGTATTGTTCAGTCTCCAGCCTTGGTGGGTCTGCTCTGTTGTTAGTACCCTGCCATTGAGAGTACACTTTAGCTGGTTGGGTGGAGAAGAGCCGGTTGATCCTCCTGGCTTCATTCTCTCTTGTGTATCTCTTTAGGCGGCTGGCCAAGGCTTGGAGCCTTTGTTTGGCAGTTTCGAGTGCTTCAGGTATGGGCATCTGGCTGTACTTCTTGGGTACTGATCTTTTCATTGCACCCCTTAGGAGCTCTGACAGCTGGCTCACTTCCCTCCTTGTTATCTTGATCTTAGCCTCTAACCGTCTTTTCCATGATGGATATTGGGTCTCATGGTTGCTCTTATAGCCGAGCATTTCAAGGATCACTGATGCTGAGTTGTATATCAGCTCATTGGTTTCTGTTATGGTGTTGGTAGGGATTGTTCTCAATGCTGCATTCACATCTTCAATGAGACTTTCTGATGGTACTTCACTCAGCCGTTGTAATTGGCGTCGGGGTTGCCTGGTGTTCATTCGGGCCACGATTCTCTCTCTCAGGTCAGTTGCTGTCTCGTTCAGCTTTTTTGATAGTTCGTTCATTACTGGGGCTGCATACCCAGTCTCGGGGTGGGGAGTAGTTAACTCCCCCCTGACCTTACATCCGGGCTCCTCCCTTATGCCGTAGCATTTGTGTTGTACCTCGTCAATCTCAAGTTGTGATAGCAGTTGCCGTTTGCGGATGTTGGAGCACTGAGCTACTAGTTGTTTGGCAGTCATTGTAGACTGTGGGTGTCGAAGTAACCATTCCACCCTCAGTCTTTGCATGTAACCCCTCTGACTAGGGTTACTTGAGTAATAGCATTCCAACAGATCCATGTTTTCGTCTCTCGCCCATTTCCGTCTTGTTCCAGTAGCCCATTTTTCATCAAGGTGCTCTGGTTCCCCAGCACCTGACGCAGACCTTGTTTGGCCGGGCGACGTCTGAGCCGGCATGTCATGCTTATCAGTGTCTCTCATTGTATGAGGTAGGCTACAACCCCTGGCAAAAAGTATGGAATCACCAGTCTTGGATGAGCACTCATTCAGACATTTCATGCTGTAAAACAAACTCGGATCAAAAACATGATACAATATTAAGGTCGTTCCAAAGTGCAACTTGTTGGCTTTCAGGAACACTCATGAAGAGAAAATATTGTGGAAGTCAGTGAATGATACTTTTATTGACCAAACACAGGGAAATAAATATGGAATCACTCAATTCTGAGGAAAAAAGTGTGGAATCACTCAAATTGGAGGTAGAAAAAAAAGGACACACCCAGTCTATTTCCTTTCCCTAAATGGACACCTGCCCCAGATTAGATGTGCCCGTTAGTGTGCAGTTCAAAACACCTGCAGTCATGACACCTTGGAGGGCTGCTGGACGAAGTGGAGTGGTGAGAACCATGCCTCCAACAAGAGAAATGTCCCTTGAAACAAAAGAGAGGATTGTGAAACTTCTTGAAGAAGGTAACCCGTCACGCATGGTTGCTAAAGATGTGGGCTGTTCACAGTCAGCTGTATCCAAGATATGGACCAAATACAAACAGCATGGAATGGTTGTTAAAGCCAAGCGTACTGGTAGACCAAGAAAGACATCAAAGCGTCAAGACAAACAACTTAAGGCCATTTGTCTTGAAAACCGAAAAAGTACAACTAAACAGATGAAGCATAAATGGGAGGAAGTTGGAGTCAATGTATGTGACCGAACCGTAAGAAATCGCCTAAAGGAGATGGGATTTCAATACAGGAAAGCTAAATGAAAACCAGCATTGACACCTAACCATAAAAGAACGAGACTCCAATGGGCTAAGGAGAGGCAATCATGGACTGTGGATGACTGGATGAAAGTTGTCTTCAGTGATGAGTCAAGAATCTGCATTGGACAAGGTGATGATGCTGGAACTTTTGTTTGGTGCCGTTCCAGTGAGATTTATGAAGAGGCCTGCCTGAAGAAAACAACCAAATTTCCACAGTCCTTGATGATATGGGGCTGCATGTCAGGCAAAGGCACTGGGGAGATGACTGTGGTTAATTCTTCTATCAATGCACAAGTTTACATTGACATTTTGGACAGTTTTCTCATCCCTTCAATTGAACAGATGTTTGGTGATGATGAAATAATTTTCCAAGATGACAATGCATCGTGCCATCGGGCAAAAACAGTGAAGGCATTCCTTGAAGAAAGACACATTCAGTCGATGTCATGGCCTGCAAATAGTCCAGATCTCAACCCAATTGAAAACCTGTGGTGGAGATTGAAAAAAATGGTCCACAAGAAGGGTCCAACCAGCAAAGCTGATCTGGCAACTGCTATCAAAGAGAGTTGGCACCAAATTGATGCAGAATACTGTTTGTCACTCATCAAGTCCATGCCTCAAAGACTGAAAGCTGTTATAAAAGCCAAAGGTGGTGCAACTAAATACTAGTGATGTATTTTGAATGGTCTTTTGTTTATGCGTTTTTCATGATTCCATACTTTTTTCCTCAGAATTGAGTGATTCCATATTTATTTCCCTGTGTTTGGTCAATAAAAGTATCATTCACTGACTTCCACAATATTTTCTCTTCATTTCTTTGAGTGTTCCTGAAAGCCAACAAGTTGCACTTTGGAACGACCTTAATATTGTATCATGTTTTTGATCTGAGTTTGTTTTACAGCATGAAATGTCTGAATGAGTGCTCATCCAACACTGGTGATTCCATACTTTTTGCCAGGGGTTGTATATAGCTCCAAGGGTCTTGCCTAGGGACCGACACTGCATAGCTCAATTGCACTGTTGTAACTTGCCCCAGCCCGGATTCGAACCCCGGTCTCCCAGGTGGTAGACTGGTGTCTTACCCACTGAGCTATACAGTCAGCTCGGCCATATATATATATGGCCATATATATATATATATGGCTATATATATATATATATATATATATATATATATATATATACATATATATATATATATACATATATATACATATATATATATATATATACATATATATATATATATAGATATATATATATATATATATATATATATATATATATATATATATATATATCTATATATATATATATATATATATAGCATATATATATATATATATATATAAATATATATATATAATTCAGTATTAATCTTTATTTATTAGTGTTTGTATAGTTATATAAATATGTATTGATATTACTAAATAATTTATTAAATAAACTATGAACGGCTGTGTGCTTTGTAATATGCTCTTCATACATCGATATCAGAATATTCCATTCCTATTCTATTGTTATAGCCACTAAGCATATTTAAATATGATGAACTATGTATTAAAAACATACTTAAAAATACAATTGTTTATAAATGTAGCTTTGATAGATGTTTGAATATGGTTTACAGTAACAAAGTGTGTTATGATGGATTAAATCCGCTGATACGTCATTGTGCTGCTAAACACATAACGCTGAGTGGAGTGGTGGACCGCTCCAAGATGGCCGCCCTAAATCTCGTCAGCTCCAATAGGCGAGAGCGGTCCATGAGGGTCTATCCTTATATTATGTCTATGGGTGCGCGTGTTGGTTTCAGCAAGTCACGTGACCGATACAGGAACTGTTTGGAAATGGCATTAAAGCACCAAACTGTGTTTATGAGGAAGCGAATCTGTCAAAAGCATTTGCCAAACGAATTCTTGATATTTTACGGCATCAACTATGGCGCAGCCTCAAAGGAAAGGTTTCCTCACTGTGGGACCATTTTGATCTCATATCGGAAAATAAATTTGTTTTCATTTTGTTGTTTCATCCGGTTCTTGTCAGTTTCTACTTGATCTGAACCCAAATTCATCTGAAACTGACTCTTAGTTTGCTTTCATATCATGTTCTGCAGGTTAAGTGTCGCATATGTTTGACTGTCTTATTTAAATAAATCCACCTCCTCAATGCTGAGGCGTCATGAGAATGAAGTCCCAGATAAACTCAGATATGCAGCCATTCTTCAAATTACTCAGGTGCTTTTTATAAACTATTTCACATAAATGTAGTGTTTAAATCATTTTTTTCTACAGCAGGAGAAGTTTTGTCCAAAACCGTAACAGACTAAATTTCAAAATGTTGAAAATCTTTTTTTAAAATAAAAATTTATGGGAAACAAAACAGTCCACATGCATCCTCCTTCCAAACACATTCACTTAAATGTTCACTTTATGGTTCATGTTCACATTATTTATTGACTGTATATCAAATATATTTTAAATTTACCTGAAGATATGACATAATGTAATATACAATAAAATACAAAGACTTAAATCTTATTGTATAGACTAGGTCGTCAAATCACTACGTTGCCTGTAGTGATTATTAATGTCCAGCAGGTGTCAGTATTCAGTGACAGAATCAATAAAGTTTTGCTTTGGGCCGAAACGCTTCATGACGTATCATCACTAGTTTTTACACAAGCTTTGTTCTGAGCTTATTTTCTGTCTTTTGATCCATTTTGAGATAAAAAAAAGGGTAACACTTTATGTGGAGGGGTGTGCATAGACCGACATGACCCGTCATAAACATGACATAACATCTGTCATGAACATGAAGGAGTCTTTCTGAATGTTTATGACTGTTGTCATGAAGTGTCATTCGCTAAATAATGACACTTTTAATGCAAAGTTGCTCTAAAAGTTGCATTAAAAGTCCATTAAAAATGCCAACTTTGCATTAAATTATTATAATTTACAACATCATGCAAAGTTGGCATTTTTAATGGACTTTTAATGCAACTTTTAGAGCAACTTTGCATTAAAAGTGTCATTATTTAGCGAATGACACGTCATGACAACTAATTAAAGTTTCTTCTGCTTCAGAATTTCTTACTTTTTTAAGTCATTTTGTTTAAATGAAGAGAATTTACACATATTTACAATTTTGTCTCATTAAATCAGACTCTAAATCAGTGTGTCTCAGCCTTTTTGGGCCAGCGCCCCCCAGCCTTTATCCAGGTCCCTCACCGCCCCCACCAAATAATTTGCAGGCTACTTTGCACTGACTATTATTTTATTATTAATACTATCACTATTGTAGATGTTTAGATTTTTATGCTTGTTTCTGTATTTATCATCAAAAATAATTTCCCAGAGAACAAAAAACCATGGGAATAGAAATTATTTTCACAGGTGTTTACAAAAAATGCAATGAACATTCAGGTTAAAATCTGTAGGCCTAACAGCAGCCAATCAGAGTGGAAAAATATTCTTGTTCTTTGCCATTTTCTAGTTGTTAAATGTTCCACAAAATGATAAAAGATGAACAACATGCCAGTTTAAACTCTGAACTGTTTGCAAACCGACTGAGCTCTGCAGCATTAAAACATGGATAGAACTGTAACTACATTAATCATAGATCTTCTTGTAGGTTTCTGGTGACGCAGCTCTGTGCTGCCTTCAGGAGAATGGGACATCAGAGTATCATCCATGAAATTTCACCCACATGGCATTTACTGTGCAAACCAGAGCTTTCAGAGGAAAAACAAAAGTTCCTTTAAATGCCATACAAATATGAGACAGAAACATGGATTATATCTTTATATAGACCTGTCTATTGATTATAGATTAATAGTTTTACTGGACAGAAATTACAAAGAACAAATCTGGTTCTTCATCAATATTATTTTACCTTTTATCTGGAAATAGTGTCTGTTTATTCTTGAACTTTTACTTTTACTTGAGTAAAATTTGTTGAAGTATTACTGCTCTTCACATTGTTTGGGTTCTTTACTGACCTTTGACCTAAACATTGGTTAACAGACTCCAGGTGTTCTGGACAAATAAATCTGAAATTCATGATTGATCCATAAAAACAGATTCAGAATCTGAAAGGTTAAAGTCAGGTTGGATCAGTCGGATTTAATCCACCAGAACCTGAGGCAGAACCGGGTCAGGAGGTCAGCCGGGTGAAGGAGGAGAAGAGGTTTGGTTTATGAGCAGACTGTGAAGTTACACTGTAAAAAATTATTTGATTTATGAAGCTTGTCAGAGACAAAAATATGGATTTTTCAGTCATGTTTTCATTCCATTACATTGATGTCAGAGTTCAAAACCAAATATTTCACAAAATAAATATTTAGCTTTCAAATTAAAATTGTTAGGAAGCAAAATAAGTAAATTTCAAACTAAATATTTAGGTTTCTAGCTACACATTTAGCTAATATGAAAATTAGCTTCCTGCTGAGCAGACGTGGGATTTCTGCTGTTCATCTTTACTGTGTGACTTTACCTCATTCTGCTGGGTTCTGATTGGTTCTGATTGGTTCTGTTAGGTTCTGTTTGGTTCTGTTTCAGTTCTGCCGGGCCATCTGGACCTGCAGCTGATCCGTTTATCTCCCAGCGTCTTACAGAGGATTACTCTCAGGAGGATCGAGGCTCTGCGGCAGCATGGCTCGGTTTGGACCGCTTCTGCTCCTGGTCGGCCCGGTGCTGGTTCTGGCCGGGGTCCGGCAGCCGTTGCCTGTCCTGTTCATGGTGCCGGTCGGGTCCGGATCCGGTGGGGAGAACCTGACAGCCAGCCTGTTTCCAGCTGTCAGTCTGGCTCTACAGGACCTGGAGATCCAAACGGCGCCGCTGGGGAAGTACCAGGTCCAACTGCAGCTGCTGGACTCACAGGTCGGTTCTGACTCGGTTCAGCTGAGCAGCTCTCTGTGATGAGCTTTATCTGCTTTTGTTCCTGGTAGGTGAGCGATGTATCGGCATCAACATCGGAATTGTTCTGATAAAATCAACTGGGCCGATCTCGGCTGATGTTTGTTTCCGTCTCGGTTCTGTTCAAATTATTTGGACTTTAGTGATGCAGAACTATGGCTGCTGAACTGAAGCAGAGGAGCAACACCAGCTGTGTGTGGAAATGCAGCTATAGTATTAGCAGAGACTGGCTCAGTTCAGCTAACTAGCGGCTTAGCTAACTTTGAAAACTTTACCTAGCTTTGCTCACCACTGAATATTGATTATCAGCCATATTGAATGTGGATTACGGTCAAAATGTTCAGTATTTTTGTTTCTTCATATCATTTTCATCCTGCTGGTCCAGAACAGCCTCAGCAGCTTTTTGGTCTCATTTTGTTCCAACCAGAGGCAAAAGTGATGACAATTCTAGGGGCCCTGACCAGCAGGGGGCCCTCCACAATTTAATTATTTTTGTTCATAGAAATAAAAATAAAAAATCAGGGCCCTGTCAATTACAAAATTAATCATATTCTATTTCAGAAGATTGTTTTTAGCAGTAAAAATTGAATGTTCCCACTCCCAGACCAAAAAACACATGTCCATATTTGCCCTGAACCCCCCCATCTGCGTTAAATGGTTCGTTCCTGCTTGGAGCTTCACTGTGACGCTGTTGAGCTGCAGAAAGTGGAAGACACAAACGACTGTGGCAGTTACTATGCTTCTAAGAAAAGTTATAAAATCAGGTTTTCAAATAAAAAAAGAGAAGGGAGAGAGAGAAAAATGCAAGTGTTAATTTATAACCCAGTTTTTCTCCGAGAGAGGTGAGTAGACTGTGTGAGATTATCAACCATTTAGCATAGTTAGCTTAGCTACAGACTACTGTTTGCCTCCATTTCACTAGCATTGATGAATTTAGGAAAAAAATTACCAACATATTCATATATTGAACTTGTCCTTTGTACCTTTTAACGCTTAACAGGTCAGTCAGTCAGCAGCAGCTCTAACCCACGTCCCCCCTGACCCGTCCCCTGAGTGAAATTAAAGCTGCAGTATGTCACTTTCATATAAATATTTTTTCCATATCTTTGTTAAAACTGTCATCATGTTGTGACAGTACGGTATGAGAGGTAATCTGTGAAAAATCTATTTCCTCTGCCTTCTCCCAGTGCTAGAAACAACCAGTCAGAGGCAGGAGAGTTTTAGTGCTGTCAATCACAATCTCATGTGGTGCTGCTCATCCTTCCTCCCCCTCGATTTGTGCTATGCTGCAGCTAGCATAGCCTGTTGTGAATGCTCAGTCTAGTTAGCATAGCTACCAATGATGGCAGATAAACAGTTTCTTGTAATGATAAGTTTTATTCTCCCCCATTAGCTCGTTTAGCAGTGAGTGAATGAGGCTAATTGACAGCGCTAAGACCCTCCTCCTGGTTCTGATTGGTTGTTTTGGTCAGAACGGTGCATGACGTTAACCAGTAATAGTAGTTCAGGAAGGAGATGGAGGAGATTGATTGTTTTCACAGATTATCTGTCTCATAACAAACTGCTACGACATGGTGACAGCTTTAACAAATATGGAGAAAACATAGATTTTATTAAAGTTATGTACTGCAGCCTTAATAAAATGCAACTACTAGCATTTTTAGAAGTCTGGATTGCTTCATGTGTCGTTGCACGTTGCTTTAGACTGTTGCTCCTGGAGAGACATTCAGTATCTAAAACTAACAGAAGAAATTTAAGCAACCTACTTGCATACCTGATGTGGACTGTTGGATGTAAAATTCATGAGCAGTAAATATTGCGCTAATTATCAGTATTGAACCAAAGAAAGCAAGGCAGATGCAAGCCTTTAAAACTGTGACGCTTTTCATGGGTCAAATAGACTCAAAAAATTGTAAGAACAGCTTCTGGGGGCCCAAACTATTTTTTGGTCAGGGGGCCCAAGATTTCTGGCAGCACCCCTGGTTCCGACTCTTCATCCTCTGGTGTGTTTCCCTGTTTTCCAGTGTGACCCAGCCAAAGCCCTGAAAGCGTTGTTTGACGCCTTGTGGGCGGGGCCCAGGTACCTGCTGATGCTGGGGGGGGCGTGTCCATCTGTGACATCACTCATCGCTCGCGCTCTGCCAGCGCTCGGCCTCCTGCAGGTACGCCGCTCCTCCTCATCATCATCCTGTCTTGTTTGTGTATCGTCAACTGGTTTCCTGCTGCTCTGGGTCTCAGGTGTCCTTTGAGGCTCCGCCCCCCAGCCTGTCCAACAGGAAGTGGTACCGCCACCTGTTCAGCACGGCGCCGCCGGTCCGCACCGTGAACCTGGCCACGGTGAAGCTGCTGCAGCGCTTCAGGTGGAGGAGGGTCGGGCTGCTCACCCAGGACCGGCCGGGACCCACTGAGGTGATCATGTGACTGATCACATGACCTGCTGACCTTCATCCGCTCCAAATTTACACTTCCTGTCAGCCAAGAATGAACAGGATCCTCATCAGCCTCTGCCGGGTCAAAACAGTCTGGGGTTTTTCATTACAGTTCAGTTTTATTTTGATGTGAATTTTTGTCAAATTCAATTAGTTTTCGTTAGTTTTTTAGTGTTTTGCTAGTTTTTATTTGTTATTACTTAAATATTGGCTTTGTTTCAGATTCTTTTAATATAGTCGTAGTTTTAAACTGTTTAGGGAAAAACAGTTTTCCCTAAACAGTCGAAATGCTAAAAAACAGATGAATAAGCACAGAAACTGGAGCTGTTCATTTCAGTAGGTTTGTTAGTTTTGTAAATTCATGATGCTTTTCCTGTTAATTATTGTTTTTAAGAGTGAAAATTCTGCAGCAGAGGGAGAAATTAATCCGTTTAAAAACAAAAACCTGAACATTTAAAAAACTGATGAATTGTAATGAAAACTGAACGAGTTGCTACCAATGTCCCTGTAGGAAACAGAATTGACCTGAGACCCAGCAGAACCTGACCCAGAGTCCGACCCGTTCTGTCTGCAGATGACCAGAGATCTGACCCGGCAGCTTCTGAGGGCCGACGTCCAGCTGGCCGCCGCCGAACGCTTCTCTGGGGACGCCTGCAGCGGCCTGAGGAGGCTGCAGGTAGAACCGGGCCGGGTCCAGGACGGTTTCGGTCCGGGTCCAGGCAGTGTTGTAGTCAAGACCACCTAACCAGAGACCGAGACAAGACCAAAACCAGCGCCCCGCGCTACAGGACACGATAAAATGTGAAATATGATCAAAATCACTTCTCAAATTGATCTGATAGATCCACATTCCCATAAAAACACCAAAATATTAAATACTTCATAAATTTAACCAATATTAAAAGCAGAACAAGCTCTTTGTTCTGCTTTGCTTCCATCTCTGTGCTACAATCCGCAGTGGTCTCGTGCCATCCCTAAAAAGATAACGCCCTGGGTGTTTGCCCATATTGGTCATGTCAGAAACCACCACTACCTGCACCATTAAACAGAAATAGAGGCAATGCACTAATGATAACCCTCAAATATGAACACTGACCAAGGAGCAACAAGCAAGAAGTAACGAAGCTTCACCCTTCTCATCCTCTCTCCCGCAACATCAGTGTTTCTCCACCTGGTCCTCAGGCCCCCGGCTCTGCATGTTTTAGATGAGCCTCTGTTCCAGAACAGCTGATCCAAATGATTCCATGACCATCAAGTACTGCAGAAGCCTGTTAATCACCCAGAGACACAGTCCAGGTGTGGCAGAAGGGAAACACCTAAAACATGCAGGACAGGAGGTTGAGGACCAGGGTGGAGAAACACTGCGCTACACGAAGCCAGGCAGCGCACAGTGCTGTATGCAGGGGCGTCCAAAGTGGGTCCTGGAGGCCCGGCATCCTGCATGTCTTAGTTCTCTCCCTGGTTTAACACACCTGGATCAAATAGTGACTCATTAGAGGTCTAGAGGAAGATTGACCTGCTGAGAAGGTTGTTACGACCAGCAGGGAGAGAACTGAAACGTGCCGGGCCTCCAGGACCAACTTTGGACACCCCTGATGTAATGTCTGCCACATGACAGGTGACAAAAAACAAAGAGCAATGCGCATGCTCTGCGTGCTCTTTTGTTCTGTGTTTTAATTATTTGCTAATTAAATAAATACCAATGTATATAATTAAGTAACTGCAGTGTACCCAGAACTTTACAAGAACAAAGAACGGCTCTCTGTGAATCCAGTCCGATCTTCTTAGTAAAGAGCCGTTCAGAAGAATCGGATCGTTCCTGAATATATTGCAGACTTTTGGACACAGTGTTGTCCCATACATACGACTCGTTAGTCAACACCTTCCACAATAATCCAGTGCAGTGACTGACCTTTTTTTCATCACAAATGCTTAGGTGTCTCTGTACAGCTAGCTTTGCTAACATCCCGTCATCGGAGCTAACCTTCTTTCAGCTTCTTTTCTAAGTGATGACAAAAGTCAGACTTCGTCCCCACCGTCTGTGAAAGCGAAGCGCTGCTGAGTTAGCTGTGGCCATCGGATTTATTATGATTTATTTACGATTTTACTGACGATTAGACAGACATCTTCTGCCGCTCAGAGGAAACCACTGCGCATGTCTGGGAGGGGGGGCAGAGGGAGCAACAGAAAGTCACGTGATTGGTCGGATTATAATCGGTCCGTTTTGCATCCAGTGAAAAGAAACATGTTAACAAGTAAACTGGGCAGTTTGCGGTAAGTTTAGTGATATTTCCACAGTTGCGGTCTTGAAATAAAATCCCGAGTTCTCAGAGACCGAGACAAGACCGAGATCATCAAAAATGGTCTCGAGTTCTACAACACTGGGTCCAGGACGGTTCCGGTTCCAGGTCCAGGTTCTGCGGCTCTTCACTTCCTTTCTGCTTCCGCTTCACAGGATGAAGATGTCCGCATCATCGTAGGACATTTTGAAGACGGTTCTGTGACGGAGGTGTTCTGCTGTGTGAGTGAACTCCGGGTCCAGATTCTGGTTCTGAATGTTTCACATGCTAACATGGCCCAGGGCCCGGCTTTAAAAGACTGAAAAATTCAAGATGGCGGCCATTTGTCAACGCACCAAAACTCCAGTATTTACCAAAGATGGAAACTTTTGGTGTCAAATCATTCAGATTTGGACCATAGAAATCATATTACCTGATAATCAGATTATTTTTCAAAATGGCCACCATGGTTGTAACGGAGAATATGTTTGCACTAAAACCCACAGTAGTTATTGCCAGCGGAGGCCACAGCCAACCAAAAAGATAAATTCACTCTTTCATTAAACAAAAATCTTAGCTCACTGCTAAATACAAAAGAATTAGCTCTGCTAATGCTAAACACACACAATTAGTGTAAGCTATTGCTAATTCGCTAATCACGTAAAAAAAAATAGTGTAAGCTAATAATAAACTGCAAAAGACAAAAAATGTGAGGATGCTAAACCTTAGCTGCTAAACACAAATAATTTTAGTGCAAGCTAACACTAAATGGCTAAACATATAAAAAATGAGCAGAGACAGCTAACGCTAACCGCTAAAATGACTGTCCTTCCAGTTGATGGCTGGTGTGAGACTCCCAGTTTCTGATTATTTTAAAGTTGTATCAACAGGAAGACCAAAGTTGAAAACAGAAGATGAGACAAAATTCATCCAAGCCATAAAAAGGGGGACCTTTTAAAAATGGGGAACCTTTTAAAAAGGGGGAACCTTTTAAAAATGGGGAACCTTTTAAAAATGGGGAACCTTTTAAAAATGGGGAACCTTTTAAAAAGGGGGAACCTTTTAAAAAGGGGGAACCATTTAAAAATGGGGAACCTTTTATGGCAGTAATTGGTTAAAAGGCTCAAAGACGGCGTCCATCTTGAAATTCAGCAGGCTAAAATGAAAAACATGCGGTCTGATGGCTGAGGCTAATTCTTATCTAACCTCAAAGCAACATGCTGGCTGTAACCAGAACCTCTGGACCCTGGTGACTGTGTTCAGGCGTTCAGACTGGGCCTGTTCGGACCTCGGTACCAGTGGATTCTGGCCGCTGGACGACCTTCTGGGTGGAGGCTGGGATGGCAGCCCTCCAGCTGCTCTGCTAGCAGCCTGCTAACGGCAGCAGACGGATCCTTCAGGCTGCAGGTCAGACAGCTCAGCAGCGCCAACACGCCTGGAGTCTCCGGACGGGTCAGAACCGTTCTGCTCTGCGCTTTCTGGCCCGGCTGGGATGCTAGCTCCAGGCTAAAGGTTCATCGCGTCCACAGACTCCTCAGGAGTACCTGAAGTCGTACCTGAAGCAGCTGAACCAGGAGGGGTCAGAGGTCAACCCCC
Source organism: Poecilia mexicana (assembly GCF_051168715.1). NCBI lineage: Eukaryota > Metazoa > Chordata > Actinopteri > Cyprinodontiformes > Poeciliidae > Poecilia > Poecilia mexicana. Next base: position 2,569,876 of record NW_028263385.1, read on the forward strand.
TCCACGCCTTTGCCTACGATGCGGTTTGGGTCGCCGCCCGGGTTCTGGTTCAGGTGAAGGAGGCGGCGAAGATCAGGAGAAAGTTCAGCTCTCTGAGGAACGTCTCCGTTAGCGAGGAAGAGGAGGGGAAGATGCTGCTGGAGGCCGTGAAGAGCACACAGTTTGAAGGAGTAACAGTAAGGACACACACACCTGAGACACACACACACCTGAGACACACACACACCTGAGACACACACACACCTGAGACTCAGTGACAGGCTCCCATCTGCTTCCTTCATCTTCCACCTGTACTGGTTCTGCAGTGGTGGGAACCGCTAGCTAAACAGCTAGCTTTGCTACCCCAAAATAATTAGCAGTAGCTAGTACCGTCACAGTAATTAGCAGAAGCTAACCTGAAGAGCAACACCAACAAGATAAATGTTGAACTTCATTCAACTGAAGTTTTACCAAATACCCATTAAATTAACGGCTTTAGAATTTTCTGGAAAATAATTTAGGGGAAGCTGAGTATGCTAGACATTTTCAAAGGTAGCAGAATGGCTAAATATATAAAGTTTTTATCTTAAAGAGCATGGTGATCAGACCAGAACCGGTCCAACGGGCCTTCTGCTGTCTCTGCCCAGGGTCCGGTTTCCTTCCGGAACGGCGAGAGGATGACGGTGATCGAGCTGATCCAGTTTCAGGGTGAGGAGAGCCGACCCGGTTCTGGTTCTGGTTCCGGCGCCGCACCGATGCTCAGCGGAGTTCTGGTGGGGGAGTTCAACACGAGTCACCAGCAGGTCCGAGTCCTGAACCAGCTGCTCAGGTTCAAAGGTCAGGATGGCTCCTCTCTGCAGCTCAGCTTCTAACTCAGCTATGGAGAGAAAATAGTCCCAAAACTATTACAGGCGAAGAACACCTTTCAAAAATGTATGAGCTTCTGGATCTAAAAATACTTTTGTGCAGCAGCTGAACTCACATCCACACTTCGCTTTTCTTCCTCCAGATTTTATTTTTTTAAAAGTTTTGACACATTGTCCTTGTTAAACACCGGCCAACAGAAATGCTGTTGCTAACATCCGTTCAGACAAATAGAAATGTCTTTGCAGCACCCATATAATTATTATTCTTTAAATTATTAGAAAAAATTATTCTTCGATTTTTTTTTTTATTTCAAAATTATTTGAAAACAAATTGTTTCAAGAAGAATTTTAAAAGGAACATCCATGTTTCCATAAATGTTTGTGATTGTTATGCAAACCTCAAATGTTGCTTCAACTTCTGTATAAATTTATTGTCAGAGAAGATTTTCAAAGTTTCACTTATGAAATGCATTTCTTTCCAATTTAAATTATGAAACATTTTCTTTGCCTATCATGATGTATTTTGTAAATCCTGGTACTTGCTGCCTCTCGGCCTGGAAAAGACGAGTTTGATCCGTTTCTCCTGGTTGAATAAAGATTATTATAATTATTGGTTTATTGTCAACAACACAAACATATTATTATTATTATAATTACTATTATTAATACAGCGATCCCTCGTTTTTCTTTGTGGTGGCGTTCTGAAAATAACCACGATACGTGAAATCCGTGAAGTAGTTACCTTTAGTTTTTACAGTTATTATACAGCGTAAATAAATACATTGAAACCAAAGAATAAAACCATTTTTCAGATCAGCTGATGTTCATCAATCGGCCTTAATGTGATCCGGAGTCGAGTCATTGAAGCGTCTCCTCCAAGCTGCCCCAGAGATTCACAGCTGGATCTACGGCAGGGCGACGGATCTGAGCCTCCGGTCGGGTTCTGCTGCCTCTGGCCAGTTTTATCCATCAGGCATTCAAAGTTTTCAGCTTTCATCTCCTGAATGGCCAATCTGTACTTAGCCAATCAGGACGCAGAACACAACGCACTGTGAAAAAAAACTGCACAAAACAATCCGTGAAGCAGCGAGACGGCGAAGGATCACTGTATTATCATCAATATTATTATTATTATTATCATTATTATTATTATCATTATTATTATTATTATTATCATTATTATCATTATTATTGTCATCATTACTATCATCATCATCATCATTATCATCATCATCATTATTATTATCATTATTATTATTATTATTATTATTGTCATCATTACTATCATCATCATCATCATTATTATTATCCTATCTCTCTGAGCTGCTACATATATACTGTCCTCCTCGAGCTCTTAGATCAGCGAGCCAAATGAACCTGGAGGTGCCGAGGACTTCCAGGAGGCAGAGAGGAGACGGGCCGTTTGCTGTTGCAGCTCCTAAACTTTGGAATTCTTTACCTATGTCGGTAAAACAGGCCTCTTCTTTAGCAATTTTTAAATCTGCTCTTAAGACTTACCTTTTTCGGTTGGCCTTTGATTCAGTTTGAGCTGCTGCTTTCCTGTATTTATCTGGGTATGTTTATGTATTATATAGGAGTTCTAAGTCACTGTATTGTTGGTTATAGTGTGTTTTAATTTTGATTTTTATTTGATTAATTTTGTGATTGTACAGCATTTTGGTCAGTGGTACTGTTTTAAAGTGCTATATAAATAAACTTGCCTTATTATTATTATTATTGTCATCATTATCATCATCATTATCATTATTATTATCATTATTATCATAATTATTATCATCATTACTATTATTATTATTATTATTATTATTATTATTATTAAAGGTAAAATAAAACAAAAATTGCAGAATTCTTCTCTACATTCAGATGAAAGTTTCCGGGTCGTTCTGGGTCTCTCTGGGTTCCCCGTCCCTTTGGCAGGTCCAGAGGTCATTGGGTTCAAACTGACCCGGTTCTGTTCTGCAGGTCCGGGACCAGCCAGAGACCAGACTCTGGTCCGGCAGCAGCACCGCCGGGTCGGCCTACTCCTCTACTGCGTCCTGTCGGCAGCCGCTGCCGGAACCATCTTCATCACCCTGACGGTCCTCTGCATCATCATCATCGGCCACTGGCGCTGGTGGGTCCAGGTCCGGTTCTGGGTCCAGTAGAACCTCCCAGAACTCAGCTGTCCGTCTGGTTCCAGGCCCCGGCGGCCCGGAGCTTCTCCCCAGGACGAACTGCTGCTGCTGGGCCTCCTGCTGTCCTCCGGCTCGGTCCTGTTCTCCGGCCTGGACCGGACCTCGCTGCCGGGCCCGACGCTGGAGATGTTCTGCTCTGTGAGTCCAGAACCAGAACCAGGTTATTCAAGTTAACTAAACCAAAAGAAACAAACTCAGGTTGATCAGACATTTTAAGTGAAATAAATAAAAAGTGTAACAGGAGCCAGTGTTGTGTTCAAGACCACCTGACCCGAGACCAAGACAAGACCAAGACCAGCGGCCCGCGCTACATGACACAATAAAATGTAAAATATGATCGAAATTGCTTTTCAAAATAATCTGAAAGATCCATATTCCCATAAGAACACCTAGATATTAAATACTTAATACATTTTACCATTATTAAATATTCCATTTCTGTGTTACAATGTGTGATGGTCTCGTGCCATCCCTAAAAACATAACGCCCTGGGCATTTGCCCATATTGCTCATGTAATTATTATTATTAATAATAATAATGGCTGGATTCAAGATGGCGCCGGTGTGTGTGGCTGCTCGTCTGTCATTCCTACGTTTGCTGATGTTTATACTGTTTCTGACCTGTGTCATCTACGGAACTGAGTCTCTGCTGGTGTATGATCGCAACACACTACTAGACCTCCAACCTTTGGTCCAGGATATGGAGTTATTCGATGTTGCGGGCCAACAATCTTTGCCCCCGCTTCTGTCGGAGATTCCGAGCCACCTGTTCCGGTTCCTGCGCTGCTTTCACGGAGGAGACGTCGTCGTCGCGGTAGACGAAGCGGCCGGCTGGTGAAGCTGAAGTTTTACATGACGCACTGTTCTGCTTTTACCCGATCATCGCAAGGATCGTTTCTGGGCTCTCGGGTGCCTCGGCGTTTCTTGGATCCCGTTGATGTCTGCTTGGTGCCAGTGGTCGGCGTTGAGGCCCCTCTGCACCGCCGCCCCTGCCTTTCCCGGCTCAACATGCGCCGACGGTGTCACCAAAACCTGAGACCGCTGTGCCGGGTTTCCCGACCTGTCGAAGCCCAGGATCCAGTTCCTGTTAGGATTGGCCTGGTAAACGCCAGGTCGCTTGGGAATAAAACTTTTATTCTTCGGGACTTTTTTAGTCACCAAAACCTGGATTTTCTGTGTGTGACTGAGACGTGGCTGAGTGTTGGTGAGTCCAGTGCTCTATCTGAGCTTTTACCAGCAGATTGTTCTTATTTTAACTCACCAGGGGCTTCGGGGAGAGGCGGAGGCACAGCGACTGTTTACAACAGGACTACAGATGTAAGCAGTGTTTTCTACAGATGTCTTTCCCCAGCTTTGAGTTTACGGCATTTGAGACGAGACACGTAAACCCAGTTTTCTGTGCTGTCGTCTACCGACCCCCCAAATATAATAAGGATTTTATAAGCGACTTCTCTGACTTTTTATCTGGGATTATAACTAACTATGAACATGTTCTTGTAGATTTAATCATACACGTGTGTTGTCCTGATAAGCCTCTGGTAAAGGACTTTTTAAGCCTTCTGGACTCTCAGCCTGGTCCAGGCCGTATCCGGCCCTACAGCACCGACACACACTGGACCGGGTCATTTCCTGCGGTCTGCCTGTGACTAACCTGGAAATCTGTGACTCTGTTCTCGGATCACCTGCCTGTTTTATTCAGTGTCAGTTTGACACCTGCTGCAGTTAAAACTCGAGCTGCTGCTGTCGGATTATTAACCCTTCCACTGCCACTCAGTTCTCTACTGCTTTTCTCCAGCTCTGTGGATCATCTGACTTCCTCCACTCTGATTCAGAAGAGCTCTGGTCCTGGTTCTATTCTTCCTCCCAAACCATCCTGGACTCGGTTAAAAACCAGGCAGCCCAGGATTAAACCTGAGCCTTGGTTTAATGACTGAACTCTGCTGCAGGAAGGAATGTCGCCGTGTTGAACGGAGGTGGAAAGAGGATAAACTGCAGGTTACTCTTCAGATTTTAAAAGACTGTTGGCGTCTCTACCAGAGCACGGTTAAAGAGGCAAAAAGGGAATATTTGGCAAATATCATTTCCTCAAACAGTCATAACCCACGTGTTTTATTGAACACCATTGACTCTGTGCTTAATATTTCTCAGAATGCCTGTTTGGAAGCTTCTCCTGATGTGTGATGATTTTCTGTTTCTTTATTGAAAAGGTTGGTAGTACCAGGGCTCCTATCACAGCTCCTGACTCTGACCCCTCTGTTTCGGTCCCCTGCTCTGCTGCCTTCACTCAGTTTGAGCCTGTGACCGTCTCACTGTTAGAGGACCCGGTTGGCCACATTAAGCCATCAGGTTCCCCCCGTGATCCTGTCCCTCCTCGACTTTTTAAAGATATTTTATCTAGCATAGGGCAGCCTGTTCCTGTTCTTGCAATTATAAATAGTCTGTCCTCAGGTGTGGTCCCTGCTAGTTTTAAACATGCAGTAGTGCAGCCACTGCTTAAAAAACCTGGCCTTGATCCGACTGTTCTGGCTAATTATCGGCCTATTTCCAAGCTCCTTTTCTTTCTAAGGTTTTAGAAAAACTTGTGTACTGTCAGCTGACAGTTTTTAGATGACAGTGGCATTCTGGAGGTTTTCCAGTCAGGTTTTAAAACTCTTCATAGCACAGAATCTGCTTTGATTAGAGTTTTTAATGACGTCCTTCTTGGATGTGATTCTGGTCACCATGTGGTTCTGATGTTACTTGACCTACTGCTGCCTTCGGTACAGTAGACCACAACATTTTAACATGGCGATTACACCACATTGTTGGTATTGGTGGCACTGTTCTTAAATGGTTCAGGTCCTACCTGGAGGACAGAATAACCATCTGCTGCTTCAATGCCTTATGGTGTCCCACAGGGCTCGGTTCTGGCCCCACTGCTTTTCTCTCTGTATTCACTGCCTCTGGGTTCTGTCCTCAGGAAACATGGGATTTCGTTTCATTGTTACGCTGATGATTGTCAGATTTATTTGCCCCTGAAGCAGAAGGATGTACATTCAATCGAACATCTCCTGGCATGTCCAGGTGATATTAAAGCTTGGTTGGCCTTGAACTTTTTAAACTTAATGAAAACAAAACAGAGGTGATGGTGTTTGGACCCAGTGGCTCCTGTGAGTCCTCCTCTGTGGACCTGGGACCCTTGGAGGTTTATTTTAAACCTGTTATTACAGATCTTGGTTTTAAGGTGGACAGTGATTTTAAATTGGACAGCCAAATTAGGGCTGTGGTTAAGTCCAGCTTTTATCATTTAAGGCGATTGGCGTCTGTGAAATCTTTTCTTTCCAGGCAGCATTTTGAAACAGTGATCCATGCTTTTATTTCGACTCGATTGGACTACTGTAATGCACTTTATCTGGGAGTCAGTCAGGCGCTGCTCTCACGTCTGCAGCTAGTACAAAATGCTGCTGCACGACTTTTGACAGGAACTCGAAAGAGGGAAGATGTGACCCCTGTCCTGGCCTCACTTCACTGGCTGCCTGTATATTTTAGGATTCATTTTAAAATTCGTATGTTTGTTTTTAAATCATTGCATAATCTTGCCCCGGCTTACCTCTCTGAGCTTCTTCACCCATACATGCCTTATCAGTCTCTCAGGTCAGCAAATCAGCTGCTCTTGGAGGTACCGAGAACAAAAAGGAAGCTCAGAGGGGACAGGGCTTTCTCTGTCATGGGCCCCAAATTATGGAACAACTTGCCTTTGCAGGTCAGAGAGGCCCCTTCTCTGTCCACTTTTAAAGCTCATCTTAAAACCCATCTATTTTACTTGGCTTTCAACACCAGCGGGATCCAGTTTTAAATTGTTTTGTTTTTAAACTGTTTTTAATTACTTTTTTATTATGTTGTGTTTTTAAATTGTACAGCACTTTGTATCAACTGTGGTTGTTTTAAAGTGCTTTATAAATAAAGTTGGTATGGTATGATAAGAATCCACCACTGTTGCACCATTAAACATAGCAATTGAGGCAATGCCCTGACGGTAAATAACGCTCAACCATGAACACTGACCAAGGAGCAACAAGCAAGAAGTAACCAAACAGAAGGCGCTCATCATGACTGTTTTCACTCTCTATCCCAGTACATGAAGCCTGGCAGTCTGACACCATGGCAGACATTACAGCTGCCACTTTGAACAAAAACAATCAAAGAGCAATGTGCATGCTCTGTGTGCTCTTTCGTTCTTGTGTTTTAGTTATTTGTTAATTTAAATATCAACGTACATAATTAAATTAAATAATGATGCAGTGTACACAGAGCATTACAAGAACAAAGAACAGGTGTTCTGTCAGGTCAGATCGTCATACGCTTAGCACAAACTCACGGTGTTCTGTCAGATCAGCATACGTTGTCAGATAGTCGTACGCTTAGCTCAGACATGCATACGCTGTCATTACCATATGATTTTATTTAATCAGCAACATAGAATCATGACGTAGATCATCATATACTTGGTTATTAACAGTTGTATGACATCCAGCTGCAGCCAGACCTGCTTTAAATACACTTTGCAACCATGACAACACATGTATATCTATATAGTTATCATTGAAAACAATTTAATGACTTATTTTCGTCATAACTTGCTGCATATGGTGAACTGACAACTCCTCTGACGGTCGGACTTCTTAATGCGCAGGCATGGTACTCACTGCATGTATGCTATTCTGACAGCGTATGGCTATCTGATAGAACAACGGCTCTCAGTGAGTGACACTCCAGTCCTATCTAATAAATAAAGAGCCGTGGAGAAGAATCGACTGTTTCTGAATGTCACCTCGCTATATTGCAGACTTTTAGCGTTGTCCTATATATGCGACAAGTCAGTCAACATCTCCGCACAATAATTCAGCACAGTGAGTGACTTTTTTTCATCACAATGCTTATGTGTCTCTGTACAGCTAGCTTTGCTAACATCACGTTAACGGAGCTTACCTTCTTTGAGCTACTTTTCTAAGTGACGAAAATAGTTAGACGTTGTCCCCACCGTCTGTGAAAGCGAAGCGCTGCTGAGTTAGCTCTGGCCATCGGATTTCTTACTATTTTTGCAGCGCTATTATATTACTGACGATTAGACAAACATTTTCTGCTGCTGAGAGGAAACCACTGCGCATGTCCTGGAGCGCCGCGCGCGAGTGGAAGGTGGGGAGGGGAGAGGGAGGGGGAGAAACACGTAGTTGCTTGGATTTTAATCGGTGTGTTTTGCATCCACTGAAAACAAAGATGTTAACAAATAAACTGGACAGTATGCTGCACGTTTAGTGATATTTTCACAGTTGCGGTCTCGACTGGTCTTGAAATAAAATGCCGAGTCCTCAGAGCCCAAGACCGAGACGAGACCGAGACCATCAAAAAATGGTCTTAAGACCGGTCTCGAGACCAAGACCAACTTCGAGTACCACAACACTGACAGGAGCCAAATCGTTTATAAAGCAAAATAAAAAACACTGAAACAAACTGGAGATAATTAACCTTCATTGGTGTTTTATTAGACGTGGAACAGTTTTTTCACTCCACAGGCTGTTTACAGCAGCTGTCAGCTGATGCTATCCGCTAACGGTAAACTGGTTTCATCTGCTGAATATTCATTAATAATTAATCACTTTGACTTTTCTGAATTCTGCAGGTAAAAATTCACCAGAACATAAAAAACTACTAAAGCTAAACAATATAATAATGATCACTAATAAAACTTATTAATGTAATTTGAATGACTTCCTTTACTTTTTATATTCCTTGTTTTGTATTTATCGTTTTATTTGTTTATTTAAACTGATTTTATCCAGATGGAAGAAAAAAAGCTTTTGGGAAAATTCTGACTCATTTATGGAAATAATTTAAACTAAACCAGCAGTAAAACCCAGACTGTTACAGTCCAGAACCAGAACCAGAACTCCTGGTTCCTGTGCTGCAGGTTCATCTGTGGACTCTGTCTCTGGGTCACACTGTGGGTTTGGCGGCGCTGCTCACCAGAACCTGGAGGGTCTACTCCGTCTGCAGTGTCCGGCTGAAGGTAAGACCGCTCCGGGTCCGGATGGACCGCTCCGGGTCCAGAGGGAATGCTGACATCTCTGTGTTTCCAGAACCAGAACCGGCTGCAGGAAACGGGCCGCGTTCAGCTCTGGATCCTCCTGCTGGACCTGCTGGTTCTGACCTCCTGGCAGATCCTGGACCCGCTCAGACGGGAGGTTCTGCAGCACCAGATGGAGGTGAGGAGCCTCCGAACCGGGCCAGAACCGGTCCGGAGGCTCCAGAAAGTCTGGACATCTTCAGACGTTTGAAGCTTCACTGTCAGAAATGATTTGACCTGAAAATAGAGAAACAGGAGAGTTTAGTTTAGAAATGTTACAGTTTAAATATTTAATTGAAAAGCTGAATACTGAGTTAGTAACCAAACTAACTATTTATCTAAACTAGTTAGTTGTGGTTTTGTTTCCTCAGGACGTGGCGGCTGATCAGGACGTCGTCGTTCGCTGGTTCTCTGAACGCTGCAGCAGCGCCAACATGGAGCTGTGGCTGACCGCCGTCTGCGGATACAAAGCCCCTCTGCTGGTCAGAACCTCATGCAACCGTGACAGCAGACCGTTTCCATGGCAACAGGTTAAACTAACCCGCTGGTTCCTCCTCAGGGTCTGGGCTGCTTCCTGGCCTGGAACATCCGGACCGCGGACGCCGCGGCGCCGGCGGTCAGCGGTCAGCTCCTGGCTCTCAGCATGTTCTCCCTCACCGGGTTCAGCGCGTCCACAGCGGCGGGGGCGCTGCTGACCTCCAGTGACCCTGCCGCCCAGTTCTGTCTGTGCAGCATCTTCATCCTCAGCTGCAACCTCTTCATCCTCATGGGCCTGTTCGCACCTCAGGTGACTAAAGCTAGCTGTGTTAGCCCAACGCGCTAATCATGGACAGCTTACGCTAATGCTAAACCGCTACATCAACGTGGTATTTAGCTGAAGCTAATGCTAAATGCTAACCATACACAAGAATTCCTCTCATGCTGAAACGCTCCTGGTTTCGGTTCGGTACTTGTTGAGTTTTCTAACTCTGCTGCTGATTTCATCAGGCTTCAGCTTCATCCTGCTGCCAGATTTTCTTAACCTTTTGCTTCCAGGTTCTCTGCTTGCTGAGCAGCAGCAGCGAGGAGCTGCAGCGGGTGGAGGAGCTGCAGCGGGTGGAGGAGCTGCAGGCTGATGCTGCAGAGGAAGCGGGCATTGAGTGTCTGAGGAGGAGGAACCAGGACCTGAGGAGTCAAAGCGCCCAGGTGAGGCGCTGCAGGTGAACAGCTGAAGCTCCAGGTGTAACCGCGTCTCCTCTGGTTTCCACAGCTGGACGTCCAGATTGAAACCATCACCATGGAGCTTTCTGCCCCGCTGCAGGAGGAAACGGGTAACAGCCGCTCGCTCGCCCACAGGAAGTCGTGTTCCTGCTGCTAACCTGAGTTTCTTACGTTTCCTTCAGGATGTGGAACGGCGTCTGGGACTCATGACGCCCAGGTCTGTGTGGCGAGACCTCCAGCTGAGGACAACATCAACTCCCCAGAGGGGTGAGTGGAGCATCATCGTCATGACAACGCTCATTGAGCCGCCAGCCTCTTTTATCACAGAGCCGCCATTTTGTTCCAGCTGCTCGGAGCCGGTGTTCCTCAGGGTGGCGTGCTTGGACGACTTCTGTTCCCAGAAATACTTTGATTCAAAGCGTTTCTCCTGATAACTGCTGCCGTTTCCTGTCTCTCTGAAAATACAAACGATGTGCTCAACCTTCAACTTTCCTAAAGTAAATATTTTCCATACGACTAAAACTGACTGAATTTAGATACAGATCAAATGTAGCAAAAATATTTTACCTGAGTGAAGATGCCTCCCCACCTTCTTCAAATCAGACAAAATTGGTGTCAAACGTTTGTGTAGTAAATTTTTTGTTTGTACAGCTATCATTTTAAAGATATAAAGAAATGTTTCTAGAGGTCATCAAAGGTCAATGAACATCAGTTTGTGCACTGACTTGAACTTGTGAAAATAAGTGCTGACTGTCGGTCATGAAACTGAGATGGAAACAGCTGACCAGATAGTTAGCATGTTTTGCTCTAGTCCTACTTCAACAGTACAGTTTGTGTAATCGCGCCCTCTGGTGGTCAGAAACTAAACTACAGCTCACCCAGTGTGTTTTGGGAGGTGGGGTACCAGTTCATTCTAGATAAGATCATTTCATCAACGTTAAAATTAAATTATTCATGTTCGTAGGTTAGCACTTAATTTCAAATGAAATTCACAGGTCCAGCATGAACTGGTGACCTTTGACCTTTGGAAACATTTTTCTTAATATCTTTAGAGTGATAGCAGCACAAATGGAGTCGAGTTGATTGACACTATTTTTGTTTGATTTTATGAAAGTGGGGGGTGGGGCAACTTCACTCAGGTAAAATATTTTCACTTTCAATTAAATAAAATTTTATCCCAAAGCCAAATTAAAATTGTGGCCAATCAGTGAAGGACGTTTCAGGAAAGCAGCAAATCGGACAGAAGCTGTATCTGCAGCAAGCACAGGGCGACAGTGGAGGGAAAAACCTGATGAGCCTCAAAAGCTGAACATCCAGTTCAAACAACTCAGAGGTTCTTCATTATCAACGCTTACAGAACAGGTTCTGATCGGTTCTGTCTGACCCGGTTTGGTTCTGTCTGGTTCTACAGCATCCGGCGCCGGCTCTCCCTGCAGCTGCCCATCCTCCATCTCTCCTACCTCCCCGTCATCGGCGGCGTCTGCTCCAGCAGCTCCAGCCTGTTCAGTGAACAGGAAGTCGTCGCTCCCCGCCAGCAGGACCACTTCCTGTATAGCTGAGGACAGGAAGTTGCGCAACCAGGAACTTCCTGTGGGAAAATAGAGCAATGAATATGAACTGTTGTTGAAATATTTAGACAGTATAAATTATCTTCCTGTTATTGTCATTATTTTGTAGAAATCAGTTTTTACTTCATCATGAAAGGTTTTGCCAAAAAAGCCAAATTTTGTTGATAAAGAATTTATAAAAACAACAAAAGATCAAACCTGGACGTTTCATTCATAAACTTGTTTACCTGAGAAAATAAAGTCTGGAAACGACCTTTGATATGAAAGAAGAGAGAAAACGTTCCAGGCTGAAGGTCTGAGCAGATCTGATGATTTCACCTCTTTGCTTTGGCAGCAGATCAGGAACTTCTGAGCAACAACATCGGACCAAAGTTTAACTGACAGCTGCACAGAACCGGACCAGAACCAGAGCCGAACCGGACCAGAACCAGGGCAGAACCGGAGCAGATGTCAGATATTGTCACTCAGCTGACGACTACAAACAGATTTCATGTTTCTTTAACAGCAGACATGAGAAAACGACAAAGAAAACTGAAATTATCGTGAATTAGGCCTCTGCTGCTGAGTGGGGCCCTCTAGCGGATAGCAGTGGAACTGCAACCAAAACCTACAGCAGCTTTATGCTAAACTAGTTTAAACCGAAACGAAATAATCTGGATTATTCAGCCTGACATGACAGAAAAACACAGAGGTTCATTTAGCAAAGTCAAGCTATTTATTCATTTATAAATATCAATTTAAAAACTATTAAGTATTTCATATACAAATCAATATTTAGTTAAGCTAAATATTTAACTCCATACTAAATTTGTAGTTTCCTAACTAAATAGTTAGCTAGTAAGCAGCTAAATATTTAGCCAAAAGCTAAAGTTAAGAAGTTAAATCCTTTAGCTAAATAATTAGCTCCTAGCTAAATATTTAGTTTGTAAATAAAATGTAATTAAGAAGCTAAATATTTAGCTTAACTGAATTCTTAGTTAGCATGCTAAATATTTATTTTCCAAGCTACATATTTTAGGTAATCATTTAGCTCCAAACTAAATATTTAATTTAAAAAGAAAAATTTAGTTTGGAAAATAAAATTGTAGTTAGCATGCCAAATATGTAGCTTCTCGCTAAAACATTTTTAGTTTTCAAACTAAAACCTTAGTTTGAACCTGGTATTAATAAATGACTGAATAACATGAAACTGAAAGATGAACCATTTTTCCTGTCATGGCTAAATGATCCACCAACAGGCTGCAGTTTGTTCCTTACAGGTGGTTCTGTAGAACTGGGTCGTGTTTTTCTGCCTGTTGGACTTTCAGCCTCTGCTGCTGTGATGAAATCTGCAGTGGAAAATCCCAGCATGTGAGTGGGAGGAGGTTCTGGACTCCTTATAAGCTGGGCCGGACCTCTGGCCACAGACCCGTCCACCATGATGTTCTGTAAAGTTCTGCTGTGTTCAGCCGCTCTGGTTCTGCTGGCCGGTTCTGTGGAGTCGTCGTCTGGAGGTGAGGCGTGTTAAGAAAATAAATTTAAAATAAGCTAGTTTTAAAACTTAACATGTCTTGATTGAAATAGCCTAATTATAGTTTTAAAATCAGTAACTTATTCTGGCCTATTGACCTTTATGTTACCTGTAGTTACAGCAGATGGTTTGCTAAGATCTTTTGAACTGGCTTTTGTCTGTGTGGGAAACAATCAGGAGAAGTTCTAGCTTTTCACACTCATTTGTGAAAAGCCGTAAAACAGCAGGAGTTCCTGGCTTTAGAGAGGGTCAGAGATAGCTCCTGGTTTGATGAGCAAAGATACGCCTTATTTGAATAAATCAAAGATAGGAATACGCCTTTTACCATAAAACTTTCTACACAGAAGTAACAAATTAGATTTGCTCTCGCAATTCTCCAAAGACGTCTTTGCTTTTCTTTCTTTCTTTCTTTCCTTCTTCTTCTTTCCATTTATGTCAGGTAAATGAATGTATGTCTCTGTTGTTCTGCAGTTTCTGTTGTAATTTCATACGTTGTCTTCTATTGGATTAAACTGTAATTCTGTGACGTCTGCACTCATTGTTGTTTTTGTGTGGCTACACGCGCCCCGCCGGGAGAACCTGGGATGAAGAAGTTCGAGCCAAAGAGTTTCTTTCTTAAGAAATATTATAACCTAAAATCTTCTTCAACAGGCGCCTTCAGAGCCGTTCTGCGGTTTGCAGCCTGACTGACCGACTGACTGTTTTTCCCCTGACAGGATCCACTGGTGCCCTCCGCTACGACCTGTCCGGTTCCGCCCTGACGGACCTCTACAACAAGCGGGTCCACCTGGCTGAGGCGATGCGGCGCCCGCTGGGAAACCTTCCTGTTACACTTGGAATCATCAGCCACTGTGGAGTTCGGTCAGTGAAACTGAAATCAATGGAAATTAGCAAAGAGCCTGGAGAACCGTTGGAACTGGAGGTCGTCTCAGCAGAGCAGAAACATCATCAAGTCATCAACTGTGAAACGAACAAAAAATACTAGAACTTACCAAAGTACATCTGGTTCTGCAACTAGAACCAGATCCTGGAATCTGGGAAACGTTCTTCAGCTGATAGAAGGCCGACTGGAGCGTCTTTATGTGGCTCTGAAGGTCAGAGGTCAGCCTGAGCTCTAGTTCCCAGCTGGAAGAACTGAAGCTGACTCCAGATCTATAACTCTAGATCGTCCCTCTTTAGGTCCATAGATTAAACCTTCAGTTTTGTTTCTCTTCAGAAAGTTGTGGCCCACCCACACGTTTCTGTCCTAAGGTGGGTTCAAAGGTCACCAGGTGACGTTTTAATGTAGGGATGAGCATCATCTGTGTTGTCATGGTAACTGATCCTGAAAGCTCCTGGCTCCTGGTCTATTTCTCAGATCTGCAATTTAAACCCAGTTTGAGTTGTTGGATCCGGTTCTGATCTGTTCGGGTCAGAACTGATCAGCTGGGATCCAACGAGCTGCAGGTTGATGAGGAACATGACTGAGATCCAGTTTTCTCTCTGGTGTCTTTTTAATATTTCAGGAGTTAAAGGGCCGGTATCGAGTAAGTACCGCCATCTTGTGGCGAAGTTAGTCATAGCAATCAGAGGTAAATTGCACATTAAAGAGAATATAGGCATTTCTACCATCAACCCAAAGACATGGTTCTCTTTGATCTCCAGTTTACTTCTCTGAGAAGGTCCTAGCAGATGGCTGGCAAACAAAATGGTGGCTCTGTAACCTTCGGAGGTGCTGTGGTTTCTCTGCAGGGTGACTCTGGCTGACGGATCTCGGTGGTTGATCCATAAAGGAGGCGGATATGGGGTTTCCTCTCAGACGGTGGTGACCGATGCTCAACACATGAGCTCCAACTGGCGGGTGAGCAGCAAACACACCAAACATCTGAGGTACAACAGCGCCACCAAGTGTTCGGTGGTGGTTAAAGACCACACACAAGCTTCTGCCTTCCCAGAGGACTGGTAAACGTCCCTTAGACTGGTTGGTTTCCTGGGATTCAACTGTTAGCTGAAGTTGAGGTCGGAGCTTCTGGAAGAATGTTCTAGAAGCCTGACGTTTCCCAGTCCAGAACCAGTTTGGTCTGGTTTTTGAGACCAGTGACTGTGGAAAAGCTGCATGTTTCTTCCAACTATAAGACATTTATGGGACATCACAAGAATACTTAAGCCATTACTAAACATGAGTTTGTTTTTGTGAAAAAGTTGTCCGTTTGTTCACATTAGGCTGCGTTTGTTTCCAGCTTTCCTTTTTCTCTACCCTGCTTTGTTTTTTCAATCTTTTAAACACCACTGACCAACAGGGGGCGTTTCTGGAGCAAAGCTCTCTCTCCAGATGCTTGTAGCCTGTAATTAACTGAGACAAAGCAGACGGAGTCCAGCAGCATCATCTCCAACTTGCTTGGTTCCTCTGAGGCTCCTGAACGTGTTGTGGAAAAGTCCGTGTCCGTTAAATAAAAATGTGGTGTTTTGCAGATTTACACTGATTGCAAATCGTCCAGCTACTAAATTTGGAACAGCGCATCGCGGCCAGTTAGTGTCGGATAAACGAGCGTTAAGCTGAGCTGTAGGGGAAATATCTGGACAGCTGATTCAGTTTGTGGTCGGCTGATTTATGTTATTAATATGTAGCCAACAGACTCGAGATGAAGTGTTTTATGACACAGAGCTGAGATGGTGACCGCGCTGCTCACCATGGCAGGACAGGAGATCCAGACTTTTCTGAAGTGATATTTAACTGGAAAATATGACGTCATTTGCGATCAGCGCCACAGAGGCTCTTACATTAACTTGGCATTAACTCACAATAAGCTCAAATGGAAGCTTCCTTCCGGAAACTGTATCATGATGGACCCTCTTCCTGTCTGCAGGTCATCGAGTCCAAGAACTTCAGGGGAACCAAAACGGTGTCGGACCTTGTTGGAGCCGGAGGCCCGAACTACCGGCTGATCGGGGATAACTGCCACAATGCCTGTGACAACATCATAAATCAGTGAATAAATATTCCATCATTTCTCTGTAATAAAAATGAAGCCCGAACGTGTTGTCATTTTTATTCCACTACAGGGCACAAAGCAACAGAAATTGATCACCGACTGGTTCAGAACCAAAACATGTTCCGGTTCTGAACCAGTGACGTGCGGTCAGGGTCGTCATGGAAAAATAATATATAATAAAATAATTTATATAGCTATTTTCACCCTGTGGCTTGTACTATAAAGTATTAATTTTTTATTTAGCTTAACCAATTCTGATTAATTTTACCTCAAAATCGCTGGATTTTCGCATTTTCCCATTCAAATGCTCAGAAGCGAAGCCGGTGAGGCAGCAGGAAGCTGAGCCTCACCTGGACTGATCAACCTCTAACTGCACTGGCTGCCGTTCTATGAGAGCAGGTCCTCCTGTCTGTACACCGGTAATAAAATGGCTAAAAAACATTTAATATATGGACTGATTTCCCATAATCTATGTTATGTATATAATGTACAGTGTTTTTTTGTTTTTTTTTTGTTTGTTTTTTTGTCACCAACTGTGTGTGTATCGTGTTTTGTGTGAGGAGGAGCGATCAGAAACGGCACAAAACAGACTCCAGGGGAGGCAGGCAGTTCTCTGGCCTCATGGCAGGGGGCGCTCATGATCCCAGATATTGTGACTCCACAACTGCAGAGTAAGACACAGTGAGCTAGCCATGGAGCTAGCCACACAGTAAATAAGTAAAGTACAGCAATATATTTGTTTTCTCCTCTCTTCCGACGTCAACATGAAAGACTACATTTCTACAGTTAAACAGTTTTCTAAAGTGGGTTTTCAGTTGAAGCAGGAAATAATAACTAAAGGAAGACCAACACCGGAGCTGAAGGTTTTGCTTCGAGACAGTTTGATGATTCTCAAACGGAGTAGAAAAGACATGAGGATAGACTTGGCTTTGGATGAACGGATATTTTATGCAGAATTAGCGGTGAATGGATTTCATTGATAAGTAAAGGTAAGGCAGCAATAAGATGTTTTTTAGTTGTTTTTTTTATGAAATGTGCGTTTTGTGGGCTACAGTTTGTATGTCTAAGTAATTCAGTAAAGTAGAAGAGGAGCTAATCTAGTTTTTTTTTGTGTTAAATCCTAAAACATGTTGGCAGTTGCTATGGCAACGAGTCTGCATAGCGTGGAGAATACCTCTTTCCCTTTGCTGTGGAAAAGCACGAAATCAATACCTACATTTCTAAGTTTCACTGAGTTAACGCGGCTATGGATGACATGTAAAAGGTTAGTCTTTTTGCCCGTCGTAATGAACCTCACCGCACGTCACTGTTCTGAACATCTTATGTTCTGGAAACTACTTAGTACCTGGTCCAATAGGGTCCAACAGGGACGAACCGGGACCAACAGGGCCTGTGACTCCAGCTACGGTCATGTTTCCATCCTCTGACTCAACTTTCAACTAAAATTCACTTTAAAAACAAAAATTTTGTTTTTGTTGAATTTTCTCTAAGCTCAGAAGTATTCATACCCCTGTAAGATTTAGATTTAAATTATTTTCAATCAACCGAGAACTTTCTCAAAATAAAACAATGTTAGAAAATCTCTTATTTAAACTTCATCTTCAAAAGTATTTACAGCAGAACGTGACACGCAGCGTGTCCGGCAGGGGGCGCCCTGAGCTGCGGACTGCTCACTGAACGCCGCAGAGCTCTGCGGGTCCGCAGCCAGACCTGGGGGCCCTGGTGTGTCTCATCTGTCCGGCAGGTAGAGGGAAGAAACTCTGGTTCCGGTCGGCCCGGGTCCAGACGGACAGAACCAACAGAGATCGGTTTGGTTCAGAAGCTGCAGGCTGCGGGTCTCTGAGGTTCCCGTTTCATTATTTAGGTCAAAATGTCTGAATTTTGCTTCCAGGATGGCGAGCAGAGGAAGAGAAGAGCCGCTGCTCTCTGATGGAAACAGGTTGGGGAGGGGCAGCCGGGTCTGAGTAAAAAACACCGTACAGAAATTAAAATGTGAAAAAAATTAAACTTTATCAAACTGTAATAAAAAAAATGTTTTGAGAGTAATTTACGATATCTATAGTTTCAGTTTTCAATTTATTTTCTTTTAATCTTTTCTGATTTTTTTCTTAAAGAATTATTTCATCTTTTATTTTCTAGTTGCATTTTTTCAAATTATTTTTCAAAATTTTAATTTCTAAAATTTGTCATTTTAAATCTTTTCTGTTTCAGGTTATTTTTCCATTTTATCTCAATTGTTTTCAATGTATTGTTCTCTAATTTATATTTTCTATGTTTTTGAGACATTGCTCAGTAACCTCCAGCGCCACCTGCAGGCTCCTGGTTTCACATCATTTCATTTTTTTCCTGATTCTCCAGCAGAAACGGCTGATTGCCCAGAGCGGCTCGGCTGTGGGGGCGGATAATATGTCACCAACTGTTTATGCAACAATAAGCATGTCAGCATGAACATTGTTGGGATTTTTTTCCATCTTTAACCAACGACAAGTCAGACTTTTTACAGTTCATTTGATCTTTTAAATCTATTTTCCATCAATAATTTTTGTAATTTTTATTAGTTCTGAAACATAAAAATGACAAAATGACTTTTCTTTAAATTACAAAAATAAAGTGATAATTTTATGAGCATAAAGTCTTAGAATAAAGTTAAAATAATAAAACATAACGAGAAAGCCAGAACAGTAAAATAAAATAATAAAGTCGTAAAAACACAAGAATGAAATGTAAAACAAGTTGAAAGAGTGTGAAAATAAAATCTGAATAAATTTTACATTCAGTTGATTGTTGGGATTTTAAAATTTTCAAATAGTTTGACTTTTTCCAGTTCACTTTTTTCTTGTGTTGCATCAATTTCGTTAAAGCTTAATAATTATCATTTTTATTTATTCTGCCAACTTTCAGAAAGAAAATCAGCAAAATAAATGAAACAAGATTAAAAATCTAAATTTAAACCAGTTTGTAAAAACCTTTCAGATGATTTCTGATCACTGAAGCAACTTTATTAGCTGGGAAACTTCAAAATAAAAGCATTTCAACCCAGACTGATGATTTCACTTCCTAAGGTCAGAGGTCGCTGACAGACTGAGTAACCATTCTCAACCCCCTTTGCTCTTCCTCTTCCTCTTTTCTCGCCTCGGTGGTTCAGGACCAGAGGTGGAAGATGCAGCCGCGGAGTTTTTCCTCTGGTGGAAAGCGAAAGTTAACGCCTCAAGTCTCTGTGGCAGAAAGCAGCAGAAAAGCCCCCACCCCCACCCGCTGCTGAGCCGCTCGCCCCCTCAGGTGAGATAGCTCCTGGTCTGCTGGGAGCGCAGCAGCGGCGTCTGCGTGTCCACGTCTCTGGAGAAGAAGGACAGACCAGCGCGGCGGAGGTGCAGGCGCGTCCAGCCGTACACCAGACAGTTGAGGAAACCCTGAGAGGCCGAAGTGAAGGCCTGGAAAATACACACCGTCACTTTAAGAACAGAAACAGGAACAAAAGCAACACAAAGCAACAACACCGACACAAAGTGACCTTAGAGAGGCAGCATCAGGTGTTTTCACTTTCTAGCTATAAAAATATCAAAAATACTTGAAATAAATTTGACTTCCTGATTCAAATGCCTGAAATTGGGTCTCTGTGCCTTTAAGAAGCTCCGGCTCTTTCTGAAGCCCACCCAGGTGTTTTAACAGCTGAATGGTTGTCATAGAGATCAGAGGACTAAGTACGTTTCTGATGAGCAATAATTATAACATGATGGAAAATCTGACACTGGCCCTTTAAAATCACCAAAACATCACTGGATTAAAACGTGAAGCCTGATCAGTCGGAGCTCCAGGCACCGGCCCGGAGCGACCCGGTCGGCCCGGAGCGTGGCGCGCTGACCTCGGATATGTAGAGGCAGACGCCTGCCACACCGTGACCCGTCGACGGCTTCGCCACCCGCAGGAACGCCAGCGCCACGGCTGAAACAGAACGCACAGAGTGAACGAGACGCGGTCGCCCCTAGCAACAGCCACGCTGAGCGGCGAGTGACACGGATCAGAACCGGAACAAACCTGGACCCCAGCAGAACACAAACACCAGCGGGTACAGCAGCATCCGCAGGTCCATCACCCGGAACAAGGCCCGCTGCTCGTTGCCCAGGTAACCGCAGGACGTCACCGCCCGCCGGTAGACGCACCGCGCCTTGACCACCAGAACCTGGATCAGAATCAGAACCAGCCTTAATCGTCATCGTACAGAAGCACAATGAAACTGGTTTCAGTACAGCCAATCCAAAACAAACCTCATAAGACCTGAGTGGACGGGTCAGGACCCGGGTCAGAGGTCAGCTTCCCCTCATTAACAGGGTGAATGAAGCCTTGAAACCCGGTCCTCCCTGGAGACAGTTTACCCCACTAGTTTACCCCTCTAGTTTACCCCTCTAGTTTACCCCGCTAGTTTACCCCTCTAGTTTACCCCACTAGTTTACCCCTCTAGTTTACCCCGCTAGTTTACCCCTCTAGTTTACCCCACTAGTTTACCCCTCTAGTTTACCCCGCTAGTTTACCCCTCTAGTTTACCCCTCTAGTTTACCCCTCTAGTTTACCCCGCTAGTTTACCCCGCTAGTTTACCCCTCTAGTTTACCCCACTAGTTTACCCCACTAGTTTACCCCTCTAGTTTACCCCGCTAGTTTACCCCTCTAGTTTACCCCTCTAGTTTACCCCGCTAGTTTACCCCTCTAGTTTACCCCGCTAGTTTACCCCTCTAGTTTACCCCGCTAGTTTACCCCTCTAGTTTACCCCGCTAGTTTACCCCGCTAGTTTACCCCGCTAGTTTACCCCTCTAGTTTACCCCTCTAGTTTACCCCGCTAGTTTACCCCGCTAGTTTACCCCTCTAGTTTACCCCTCTAGTTTACCCCGCTAGTTTACCCCGCTAGTTTACCCCTCTAGTTTACCCCTCTAGTTTACCCCTCTAGTTTACCCCTCAGCTCACCGTGATGCCCAGCAGGGTGAGGAGGAAGCTGCTGAGGAAGACTCCGATCTGGTAGGTGTGCAGGAAGCTGCAGCTGCGGCTGAGCCGCTGCCGGTCCGGCCGCAGGAACAGAGCTCCGGTGTGCATCAGCAGACACCTGCTCCACAAGCACAGCGTCAGCTCCTGACAGCAGCGCCGCTGCGCTAACCTGTCTCAGGTGAGGCCTCACCTGTAGGGCTCACTGAAGTTGACCTGGCAGTGGCCGACGTTCCCTTGTACGAACACCGGGACCATGAGCAGAGCCGGAACCAGACTGAAACGGGAGAAACGGGTCAGCGGGGTGAAAGCAGTCCAGGTGAGGTCCAGGTTCACCTGCTGCTGGTCTCAGCATGTTCTCACCTTGACAACACAGCAATCATTTTAGCTTTCAGCGACACCGTGTTGGAAAACTGAGGAAGAAAAGATGCCAAGATTCAGAACCTCATCCAGGAACCAACAGATGTTTAAATTGCCGGCTTGATTAATAGCAAAATATGGAGATAAACATTTTAAAGACTGTTTGCTTCTTTAATAATAAAACTTCCTATGAAATTTTTAGCTTCAGAAATCCTCTTCCTAAAGGCTAAACCAAGTTAAGACATTTACAACCTTTCCAACTTAACATAAAGCTACTCTATGTCAATATGAATGAGCTGAACAGAGCAAAGCTAACGTAATGTTTAGATAAAATGTGTTAAACTGTTATGAGATATCCAGTATCTCATAGTTACAACTTTAAAACTTCAAATTATGACTTCCTGTTGGGCTCTTATTTTTTTTCTTTCATGACAGAAATGGCCTTCCATAGAAGCAGATAGTTCTGATTTCACCTCAAACAGAAGAAGATAGAAAACAGTTTAAGATTTACAGAAACAATAAAATAAAAGTTATGTTGAACCTGATTAATGGATGTTTCTGTGAGCTACAGTTCAACATGGCTACCGCTCAGCATGGCTATCATATAAACATGGCTACCTGTATGGAGTAGCCGCTGAAGCAGCTGTTGAACTTCTCTCTGGTCAGCGTGTAAAGGTTCCACACGTAGTTCAGCGTGAAGAAGAAGGACGCCATGTACAGAATCTGAAACAGAACAAAACGGTCCGTCTGGTTCTGACAGTAACGGGTTAAACCAGCAGCTCAAACGGACAATAGAATAGGTCAGGCGTGTTTTTGTGTCCTGGTTCTGCTGCTCCATTTCCTCCTCAGTGACCCAGTTCAGGATGAGTTCTGGTTGTTTGAGCCAAACGAGCCGGATCGGATCAGAACATTTACGCAGATGAAGCTGTGACGAAGAGCCACATCCTCCTGGGCCCACCATCTCTCACCTACTTCCTGCCCTAAAGGTTCAGTTCAGGTTCTGTTGTCCCGCTCGCTTTCTAACTTGGAAATGCATCACGTGATGTGAAAATGCCGTCATGGCTTTGAAAGCGCTCTGGGTTTCACATCAGCATCTAAACCCAAACCGCGAAATACCGGAGCGGAAAGAGGAACCGCCGGTCCCAGACTCAGATAAACCCGGTTTTACCAACAGGCAACAAATCAGAACAAAATGGAGGAACAAGCCAACAAAGATGAACTCAGCAAGTGAGCTTCTTAAAACAGGACCGAGTCGAAACGATCTACATACTACACGCAAAATATAACTATTTATATGTTTACAGTGATAAACTTTTGTCTTCTTACTTGGTCTGTCTGCCGTACTTATTTTTTATTTCCTTTTTAAGTTTAAGAGAAAAACCGAGGGTTAGAAATTGGAGAAACTCGTTATCTAGCTAGCTTTGCTGCACTTAGCGCAGTTGTTTACGCATGCGCAGTGAGTGTTAGACTTCTCCTTCTTCTTCTTTGTTAAAATGGCGGTTGGCAAACAAGTAAAGGGACCATTACCGCCACCAACTGGTAAGGCCAACCTGTACATCAATGGGCTCTTTGCACCTCAGCTTCCGCGTTTGGGGTAAAGCGGCTCGATTGTTTCCGATCCAATACAAATATCATTTACATTAGGTGCTTTCAGGGCTTGGTACATCGATCCGAAGCCCCAACAAGTCAGCTGGAGAAAGGTTTTAGATGTATGCCTCGTTATACATTCACTGACACAAAGGTGAGTTTTACTTAAACTTTGTGGCTAACATTAACGTTAGCTTATGCTAGTAGGCAATATTCTCGGACATTGTTCTTGTAAAATGTGCTATTTAAGTATCTAAACATTCTAACGGACAATGTATTTATCTTATTTTCAAGTATATTATGCGTGTTTATTGTCGTTAGTGTCACAGACTAACGGGGTTCGGTTCCGGTTCGGACTTTTAGCTTCCGAAGCCTGACGGAGCTCAACAAGCCTCATAGCTTGACAGTAGCGCAGCTCTGGTGTCAGAGATCTGGTTCAGCTGTTCAGGTTCAAAGTTGCTGCTTTTAGAAAAATATGACCGTGTTGCTTCATGTCTCCGTGTTATTTCGTTTTATTACCTTTGCATGTTTCTTGTTCAGAGCTCAGATAGGACGGTGTTTACAGCAGTATGTACAGGCGGATCAGTTGCTCGGCTGTCTGGCTCTGGTCTGCTCTCTGGTTCCCATAAACTCTTTCAGGCTGAATATAGAAGTGATTCCATGGAAATAACTCAGGGAGGCTCCTTTATTTACCATCCGTATCCCCGGTAGTTTTAGGCTGATCCGGAGTGAAGTGAAGGCTGCAAACTTTGCTGTGCGGCGTTAGCTGGTAGCAACAGATATTTACAAGCCATCTTCTTAATTCAGGATCGCTTGGAAATTAAGGAAAACTTAAAAGCCCATTATATTAGGAAGACAACAATGTTAATAGTATTGTTTTTTTGCATCTGAAATACGACTTAGTCTTTTCTACCAGTCATGGTAACTCAAAGCGGAAAAAAGTGAGCCGCATTAGCTCCTGGAGATGTGATGTCAACGCCTTAGGTGCAAAGAGCCCATTAAGTGACGGGTATTTTATTTTAAAATGACGGGCTGACGTGTTTTTCATGTCATGTGATCTACCCACGTTGTCTTTGTGACCGACTATTGACCTCAGAGGATTTATCAGCTGGGTTTAAACCAGATGTAAAACTCAAACCTGCTGCTGCGGTGGGAAAACCCCCAGACAGCAGCTTCCAGTTCAGCTCCTGGTGTCAAAAATAAAACCTGAAAACAGAAGACACTAAACTTTACTTTCAGAGGAACTTCTTAAAGCTGAAAACAGAATGTTTATGCTTTAATATGAGAAAAACAGCATGTTCTCCAGCCTCTAGGTTCTCACAAACTGAATCTGAATCAATTTTATCCACTTTGAACTTTATTTTTACACCTGGTTGAACTGACCTTTTCTCATTCTGCTACTTTCTCCTACTGCTCTCCGATTTGATTTATTTGCTGTTATTTCAACTTAGAGATGATTATCTGTTGTACCATTTATCATTTATTTTGTTATAAATTATCAACTTTGATCTACTGTTAGGTTAAATTTCAGTTACTGATAAATAATAAATAAATGTTATTTTTACTTTTATTTCATCTTAGTTTAGTGATATAAATCACACTTTTTATTTTTATGTAAGTGGAGTCTTGAAGGATCCTGTTTTATGTGTTTTTCCAAGAACAATAATCATGTTTGTAGTTCAGTTACCTAAAAAATAAGTGATATAGTTATTTTTTTATCTTAATTTTTATCATTATCACAATAATAACACAAAGTAATAACCTTAATTTAACTTTATGATTTCTGAGTTTTTTTCTCTCTATGAAAGATGCTATGAATCGGTACCAAAGAAATAAACTGAATTGAACTGATTTTAAACTCGTTTGGTTCCTTTGCACGTTTCCATGTTTTATTCACAGATAAAATTAGAAACCATGAAGGTTTTTTCTTCAACTTTCATTGAAACCAAACAATTTTTGAGTTGAATCCACTGAAATATTTCCGTGTCAGTGTTTGTGTCCCAGACTGAGTCCAGCCATGAGTTTCTGTGGAAACAGCAGCTGGTTCTGATGCTGTTCGTGTCCAGGCTGCGGTTTCTCTCCGCTGTTTGAGGAAGCTGAGATTTTCTAACAGTGAAGGCTTTGAGGAGGAAAGAGGAGCCACTTCCTGATAAAACTCATGGAAACCCCTCAAACTTCCCCAGAAAGCCCGTCAGACTCCCCCAGAGCGGCGGCGCGGCCGTTACCTGCTCCACGGTGTGCAGGTTGTAGCAGAGCGCGCTCAGGTGGTCGCAGCGCTGAGAGTAGAGGATGGCGCCGATCAGCCAGCAGGTGGCGAGCAGCAGGTCGGCCACGCTCAGCTGGAACAGAGGCTGCAGCTGCAAACAGGACAGCAGCAGTCAGACACCTGACCTCTGACCCCAAAGGACAGCTGGACGCAACCATATGATGCGACTGACCTCGGGCGTCTGACCGAGTCTGGGAATAATCAGGGAGATGATGGAGCCGGAACCAACAATGCTGCAAATATTCAGAGAAAATGTTTAAAAACTGTCTGAATTATTATTCAGAGCATTAAAAACACAAACACATTCCACAATAAAATCATTCCTGAATAATTTTGGCCAAAATAGCCGATAAATAGTTGTAAAATGTAAATGTCATTTAAAAGGCCAGTTGTAGGAGGTTTTCCTGTTTTCATGCATAAAATGTACAATTTAAGGAGAAACAACTCAAAGCAAAGCTGAAATAAATGTCTAAGAAATTAGCTAAGATTTTAAGATTCTTTCAAAATATTTTCTAAGGTAAAAACAAGCTAAGCTAAGCTAGCTTTAGCTAAACAAAGGCAAATCAAGCTAAGCTAAATTAAATGAAACCAAGATAAACTAACCTAACAGCTATCTGCACAAAGAGGAACTTAGTTTTTTTTTTGTCAGGTTACACATTTTGTGCTGTTTTAAGTAATTTACTATAAACTTTAAATCTTTAATTAAAATGTATGAAATATAGAAACAAAAATAAAGTTGTTTTATTTAAAAATCTGTTAAAGACCTTTGCTGCTCATCTACCTCTGCACCAAGGTGGCATTTCATCTAAACTGTGTTCATCGCCATGGAAACGTCACCTTGACGAACCAAAACCAGAACCAGAACCGGATCAAGAAGTCCAGAACTAAAATTAGCTGGGGTTTTTAAAGCAATATTTTCCTCAGTTTTAGCCTAAAATCTCCTCCTTCCTGAAATGTCAATGCAGAAACAAATAAATGTCATTTTAAACTGAACAGAGAAGGAAACCACCGAGGAGGATGAGGAAGCCGGAACCAACCTGAACGAGGCCATGATGAGCTGGATCCACCGGACGGCTTCGTACACCTGCAAGGGGAAAACAACACGTTCAACCCGCTGCTGCAACCCGACCAGAACCGAGCAGAACGGACCACAGCCGACCAAGGGTGTAAATCCCACCTCATTATTGGGGGGGGGGGACCATAAACAGGGAAAATGTTAAGAGCAATTTTGGGGGGGTCGGCAAAGTTACAGTCAAATGTGGTTTAAATTTTTGTGTGTTCAAGCTGCACCACCAAAAATGACTAGTAAGTAGCAATGAATAACAAAATGTTTTTCTCAGTGAACAACCTGCTGAGACCCAGAAGTCAAACTAAGATTCAAATGTTTAGATCTGAGTTTGGTTCAAAGATCTGCTACACCTTTACAAAAACTTAAGGCTCTAAATGAAAAAGTTTTAATAAGTAACTACACTTAAGTGTCCTCATAAATATTGATTTATTGCAGTTTTTGTCGATACAAATCATGTGTTATTTAAATTATAACTTAAGTTGCTTTGAACGTAATTTTTTTGGGGGGGAATTCATGTTAAAACCTATAAATATGTGGAAATTGAATATCTGGGAAGTATCATAACTTAAACATAAAGGTCAGCACCAGTTTTCCAGAAAAATATTCAGGTTTTATTTTGTGGTTTTAAAGGCTCTACGTTGAAGATGGTAAGAAATAAAGTCATACTTTATTATTTTTCCTGCCAGCTGCAGTCGCCCCTCTGCTCTCGGCTCCCATACTGAGCTATCGGCTAATGCTAACGCTCAGCCGCTCCCGTTTCAAACTCTTCTTATTAAAGAGTTAGAGAGCTAAATGTAATTGAAATATTGGCTACCTTCGACAGAAAAAGGAGCGAAGTCTATGAAAGCAATGTAGCAGTTTAGCTAGCTTTGATTTCCAAGGCATAAGGAGGCATTTTATCACGATTCATCCAAAGTAATGAAATAACAAACTGCGGACTGATTTTTATTAACGTGTTTCACTCTGTTGAGCAGTGAAAGTAAATAAAACGTGTTACATGTCTTTTGCTTTAACTATTTACTTACTGGAGGGTTTTTTGTTAATGCTGCAGAGCCGCAGCTAACAGCTAGCTCCTCCCTTAGCGGATCTAACGGAGCCTGTACCGATCAGCAGCTGTTGCTCCTCCTACACTTTGGACTGAACCATTGTTCTAACAATGATGGGGGGACTTAAAAATAATTCTTGTTTTTTTTCTTAGATGAATGGCAGATTTACTTCGTTCTTTGTTTCTATTGCTTTTTATATATTTATATTGTTTAAATACAAGGGTTTCTTTCATGATTTCTTTGGGGGGGACAACTCTAGACTTTTCCAAGATTTGGGGGGTCCGGACCCCCCGACCCCCGACCTCCCGGGATTTAGGCCTATGCAGCCGACCAGAACCGACCAGAACCGATGCTGATGCTGATAAATATGGAGCTTCTCTTCACCTCCCAAACAGTTCATCTCACACAAATATTAACATAAATATAAAATTGGCAAGGTAAATATAAATTTATAGATAAATAGAGCGTGATATAAATAGAGCTAAATAAATTAAATGTTAAGTGAGCTAAACGTTTAGTTACATATTTAATTCGATAACTAAACTATAGCTAGCTCACAAACTACTTTCATCGCTAACTTTATATTTAAGTTGCAAACCAGCGGTCCCGGTTCGATTCCCTGGGAATCCTGATAACGTCATCAGAGCCTGTCAGTCTGCGCGGAGGGAATAATAACCCACACGCCCCACGGCGTTAAAACTACTAAAATAAACGAAAAGATATAAAGAAACAGTTCATTACATGTTTATAGAGTTTCTACACAAATGACAGAACAATATGAAAAAAATCCACAATTTAAGGAAATAAAATTACTGAATTTTCAAAAATTTAAATTTTATGTTCCAAAAATCAAATGGAAAAACTTCCTTTTTCCAGATGCAACTAAAATAATGAACGTTTTTGCTCCTTTTCTCAGATTATTTTGCAGCTTTTAGAGCAGAAGTGATTGAATGAGGGAGTGAAACGGAGCGATATGATTAAATCTCCACATGAAATCAACAGGACTCACCTGGGTCCAGTCCACGGCCGCCGTGGTGTTGGCCTCCGGGCTGCGGGGGAGGCTCAGCGTCAACGGGGGCAGCATGCTGGCAGGATGGGGGTCTCTGGAGGAGCAGAACCTGAACTGGAACTGGGGATCAGCCGCAGGTCTTTATCCGGCGGGGGAGCGAGGCTTAGCCGCGTTAACCCCGCCCACCTGGCGGAGCTGCAGGTTCGTCTCCGGCGTCAGGAGGTAGATACTGGTTTTCTATCGATTCTCTGATTGGATCAGAGCCGTGCTTCAGCTCCCATCAGGAGGTTCTGACTTCTTCTGGAAACAAGCCCGAACCACAGAGTTACTGTGAAAACGGATCATTTAATGAACCGAAACATCTCTGCTGGCGCCCCCTGCTGGAGGAAATCCCGACCAACTTCTGCCCTCATCAGTTCCTGTTTCCATCAGGACGGAATCTCTTCTCAGTGAATCTGAACTCAGCCTGGTGATGGTTTCCATTGCAGTCCTTCCATGTTGTTGTTTTTTCTAATATTCATCACATTTGGGTTTAAAAATGAGTTTCTAGTCTGGAAGGAACAGAAACTAGTGAAGCTTGGTGAGAAACTAAACATTTCAGAAACTTTAGCTGCTTTTCTGCCTGGAGGTTAACTCTGTGAGATCCAAGCAAACGTTACCAGATCTGAAATCAGCCGCCATCTGACGTCATTTTGGGAACATTAATAATAATTTTAGATGGTCTGGTCAACCCGGTTCTACTGGTTCCAGAACTCCATCATCTGCTGGGCGCTGCACCAAGAACCACTGAAGGAAACGACAGAAAAACCTCTGAAGACACTGAGAGCAACTTCCTTCTTCACCAGGTGGAAACAAGATGGAGGATTTTAGCAGTTGGAGGATTTCCCTTTAGTTTTTGGCTAAAGACCAGGAGACATTTATGCTGCTGGTTGGATTTACCCAGAATGCCCTGCGCTGTAGTCCACTTCCTGCTTTTGGAGCGGTCTCTGGTCCGCTTGGCGTTCACATTTAAACCGAACCCAGATCGAGGTCTGGAGGTCAGAGGTCGATTAGCGTCACACCTCATCAACCAAACCGGACTTTGACTAGGCAAACGGACTGGAGTTGGATCAAAGAAATGATGCAGCCTTGGGGAACCAGATTTGGGTCCAACTGGGAGAAAAAGTTTCCACCTTCAGGAAACTGGAAATAGTAATAGTAGCACTGCGCCACCTGGTGGATGCCTCAGCACAACAGAACCAGGCTGGACCGTATTGGGTTTGGTGGAACCAGCAGGGAAGAACTTTTATGCCCTGATCTGGGAGTTATTGGTATCTAAACGACCTCTGACCTCTGTGGATAAATGAGATTCAGAAACTTTCGTTTGGATCAAATTTTTATTGTGGAGAATCTGATTATTTCGTGTTGAACGTCTTGGTCCGGCTCTCACCGGGCCCTTGAGAAAGGCATCGATGCATCCGATTGCTGGCTGGAGTCTCTGCTTTGTTTGGCCCTTCTGAGCTCCTGTAGGAAGTTTAGCAGTGAATCTCTCGGGTCACGTAATTCTGAGGTGACCTTCATTGTTTTTTCGTCGACTCTGCCGCCGCCGGGTCGAGCTGCGGCTCGTCGGATTCGTGCTTCCTCATGTGCTTCCTGAAGATGCGGGCGCCGCTCAGGTTCTTCCTACAGACGCTGCAGTGGTAGGGTTGCGCGTCGGAGTGCACGTCGATGTGGTAGGTGAGCTCCAGCGCGCGGCTGAAGCTCTTGCTGCACAGCGGGCATTGGTAGCGGACGCCCGAGTGCGTCAGCTGGTGGTTCTTCAGGACGCACAGCTGCTTGAAGGTCTTGGGGCAGACGGCGCAGCGGAAGGGCCGGGCGTCGGTGTGGACGCGCTGGTGGCGGCGCAGGGCGCTGGAGAAGGTGAAGCTCTTGCTGCAGACGGTGCAGGTGAAGGGCTTCTCGCCGGTGTGGATGCGCTGGTGCTCTGTCATGTGGACGTGCTGCACGAAGCTCTTCCTGCAGGTGGGGCACTGGAAGGGCCGCTCGCCGGAGTGGATGCGCAGGTGCTTCTGCAGCGCCGACGCCTTGAAGCAGTCGCGGCCGCACACCGGGCAGCAGGTCTTGGATTTTCCCGTGGAGCAGCCGTCTGCCGGCGGGTCGGAGTGGATCTTTGGACCTGCTGGAAACACGAAGGGTCAGTAGCTGCGTGGGTTCAACATGCCTCTGTCAGGTGGTTCAGAAGCACAAGAAGCTCTGCTGACGCATTTCAGAATGATTTCAGTGACCTCTGACCTCTGGTAATGTTCTGATCCAGTCCTGATTCAATTCATTCCTTAACGATAGCCCATCAGTTCTAAAATTAACCTATAGAAGGCTAACAGCAGCTTACACAAAGCTAATGCTAGCCTATCGTGGCGAATAGCCAGCAGATGAAGTTGGCAATGCAGTGGGTGACCAGGGTAGCCATGCTAGTCACTAGCTCCTCCAAAGCTAATGCTAACTAGTAGTCTCCTGATTTTCCACTCAGTTAGCAGTGCTGCTCTATCAATCAGATTGGCAACGTCAGAGTGGAGGTAGCCTCCTGCTACGAGGAAGTAGCCACAGCTGGGAGGAGAATCCTCTTAATTTTGGCCCTGATCTTGTGCCGTATGTATTTATCTGATGCAGCTGGATCCTCAGAGCTAATGAACAAACGGACCGGATCAGAACCGACCCAGCCCTCTTTACCAGTCTACTGGGAAATCTGGACCTCAGGCAGAACCATGTGAACCGGGTCAGAACCGTGGTCGTACCGCGGCGCTCCGGTTCCCAGCGCTCTTCCTCTCCATCAGAGTTGATCAAACCACTGACATCCTCTTCCTCCTGCTGCTCGCTTTGGTTCCCACCCTGGTCGCCAAGGTTACCGGCATCAGGGACGAGGGCGGGGTCAGAGGTGGAGGGGTCACCGGGTCGGCGCTGGAGGGAGACAGGAGGAGAAGTTTCAGGCTCAACCAGAACCTTAAACCAGTTGGAGACTGGTGAGTAAACTGGTTCCTCACCTCGTCCTCCACACCTTCATCCTCCTTCATCATCATCACAGTTTTCTTCTTCTGGCCGCCGGTCCGCATATGGAGCCAGAACACCTGGAACAGAACCCAGGTCAGTCCAGAACCCGGGTCGGTCAGCAACATGGAACCCAAAGCAGCTGCTGTCCCTCCAACTCCACTCAGATCAGTACGGAGAGAAATCTGGCCCAATACTAAAAATCATAACCCACATTTATGGAGTTTGCTGTTTTTCTGATTTTGTTTGAGACACTCTCACTTTGCTCCACACTGACCAATAGGAACGTGCCTTCCTGCCATGCATCAGAGGAAGTCCCACCCCCCGAACAAAACATGTAAAATATGATTTGAAAACAATACAATTTATAAAACTTGAAAATCACATCTGAAAATTTTAGGTTAAACTATTGCAAACATGTCATAAATTACTCTCAAAATTTATTTTTTGATAGACATGCATTTTTTCAAATGGTAATTTTTTAAACATTTTCTTCTCTTTCAATAATTTTGGAACCAATTTCTCTCCGTAGATCAACAGAATTCCTTGAGAACTGATGATGTTTTGGCTCATTGTTCTTCCGTCAAACCATTTGGAGGTCAAAGGCGAACAACTGAAAGGTGGATCAGACAGAAACAGTCAACCCGGACAGTTCTGATGGTTCTGGTCACCTTGTCGGCCGGGTCCGGCAGCCGGCCCTCCCTGATATGGACCCTCATGTGTTCCCGTAGCAGGCAGGGCTTCAGGAAGCTCTTGGAGCAGATGTTGCAGCTGTGGTTCCTCTTCTTCCTCGCAGCTGGACTCCTGCAGGTCGTCTGGGTCTCTGGGCCCGGCGGATGCGGTGGTTCTGGCCGCAGGTTTTCTGAGACCTCCTGGGCCTCCAGGTTCTTCTCTGACTCTGTCCTGGCAGGGATCGGGTCTGCAGAACCAAAAACACAGAGAGGAAGAGTCATAAACCCAACAGAACCAGCAGACTTCTGGACCCAGAAGCTCCCTGAAGCCAAAGTTCTGATTTTCTCACCAGTCAGTGAAGGCAGCGACTCGTCGCTGCGGCTCTCCACCCGCAGGGCGGCGCTGGTTCCGTCCAGAAGCTCATCTAGGTTCTAGAACCAACAGAAGGTAAAATGTTTCAACCAGAACCAGCAGGAGGGCTCAGATCCAAACTCATAGGAGCTGTTCTGGTCCATGTTTGTAACTTTTAAAGGGCCAGTATCATGTAAAATCAAATTATTATTCCCTGCAGTGTTGCTTTGATTCTTCCATGTTTCAGAAATACTTTAATCTCCATGGCAACCATTCAGCTGTAAAAAACGCCTGGGTGGACCTAGCCCCGCCTCCAAGGTGCAGCTCCTCCCCAACTCAGACTAACCTTCAGACTAGCCAGCAGCAATTAGCAAACAGCTGCTGAGCTCATTATAGGAGCCACTTCTCCAGCAGAAACGTTAAAGTGTTAACAGAGGAGCCATGTTGAGATTACTTCCTGGAGGCGGAGCTTCAGGAAGAGGAGGAGCTTCTTAAAGAGACAGAGGCACAGTTTCAAGTCATTAAATTATTAATAACTTTTTTTTGGTCATATTTAATACATTCAGCATTTTCATAACAACTGAAGGTAACAGAGACCTGATTGTGCTATAAAATAGAAAGCACATAATACTGCCCCTGTATATCAGCTAGAGAAACCCTCCAGTTTCTCTCTCCTCACCGGTTCTGGTGAATCCGGACCGCCGGGCGGCGCAGTGTCGGCCCAGCGGTCCGGCTGGCGGTCTGGCCGGCTGTGGATCTCCTGGTGCTTCCTGAGCGCTCTCAACACGGTGAAACGCGTCTTGCAGACGTCGCACTGGAACGGCCGCTCCCCGGTGTGGGAGCGCAGGTGGTCCTTCAGCCGGGACGCGCGAGTGAACGAGCGGCTGCAGATGTCGCAGGAGAACCGGGTCGAAGCGTGGTGCCGCCGCTCATGATCCTTCGCCTCTTTGACAGAGGAGAAATGCTCTTGACACAGGAAGCATCGGAAAGCAGCTTCTTCCTGCAGGATCAGAGAAGTTTTAGCTTAGCGCTTTAGCACGTTTGCTAACTTTGGCACACTTAGCTTCTCTTACTCAATTTTTCTAGATAAATTCAAAGGAGCTAATTTCCATGGCTATGAGGGAACCTTTCATTTAAATAAAGTTTGACATCTGAGTTCAGTTTTTGGTTATTGGAGATTAGCAATTCAGAGTAGTAGTTTATATTCATGCATGCTCTTATTTTGAAGTATGATTACATATCAACTCTAGTTCCTCTTCCCACATTCTTCACTGATGCAGCAAATGATGTCATTCTCTACCCATAATGCATCGCAGTAGGGTAGAGAAAATCAGGAGATTTTAGCATCAGGTCTAAAATCTCCTGATGCTTTCTGACTGAAGCACTACTGTGGCTAGTTAGCAACAGAGTTGGCAAAACTCAGCAGGTCGGAGAGCAATGACAGACTGGACGTTCCACACCTGTAGACACACTAAACACCATGTTGATGTAATGCATTAGCATAAGCAAAATTAATATTTATGTTAGCGGTACAGCATTGGTGTTCAATAGTTATATATTGGTACAGTGCTTTAGTGGAATGGTTCACACTTTACCATTAGTTCATTTCCACTAATTGACCTCTGACCTTCTCCAGGGTTCCATCGGCGTGTTTTTGCAGGTGTTTCTTCAGGAGACTCGGCCGGTTGAAGCTCCTCCCACACAGCGAGCAGGGGTGGAGTTTGCGTCCCGTGTGGTTCCTCACATGATCCCGGAACGACGACGCGGAGGAGAAGGTTTTCCCGCAGAGCGAGCAGGAATGCTGCTTCTGCTCCTGGTGGGTCTTCAGGTGGTCGGACAGGCCACTGCGGGAGGCGAAGCGTTTGGGGCACAGCGAGCAGGAGAACGGTTTCTCCCCGGTGTGGGTGCGCTCGTGCTGGACCAGGTAACGGCGCTGGACGAAGCCCCGCCCACACAGGGAGCAGCTGAAGGGTTTCTCTGGGGAGTGGATGAGGAGGTGGCGGCGCAGGCAGCCGCGCTGGGCGTAGCTGACGCCGCAGTCGGGGCAGGAGTACGGCTTCTCCCCAGTGTGGACCCGCTGGTGCACCAACACGTTCACCTTCTTGGTGAAGCGCTTCCCGCAGATGGAGCAGCTGTGCGGCTTGTAGCCGTAGTGTGTGGCGACGTGGTCCGCCAAACGGGCCGGGCCGGCAAACTCCCGGCCGCACAGCGAGCAGCGGTGGCGCCGTTTGGGTTTGGGTTGGTCCGAGGCCGGTTCTGGAGTAGTGCAGAAACTCTGGCGGTCAGGAGGCATCGGCGGGCCTGAGGGAACCAGAACCCGATCAGAACCCAATTGGAACACCATCAGAATGTGATCAGGACCAGAACCCGATCAGAACTTTCACGGTCCAGATCAGAAGTTCTGATGATCTCTGAACAGAACTGGACCAGGTTCTGATCAACACTGAAGGTTCTTTCTGGACTTTCACATTTCTATCATTCATCTTTTTAAAATGTTCTGAACAGAGAGCCGATTGTAACACTAACATCTTAACTTCAGATTTTTTGAAGAAAAATGTCGTTTTCTGTTATAATCTGTTTTTGGTTGTGTGGTTTTTATTTCTGTTTTATTTTCAGTTGCTGCATTTTACTTTGAATGTTTAAATGTCTTCCAGTTTAATGTTTCTGTTTAATTAAAGTTTATTGGTCTTGAACTTTCACTTTATGCCGTTATCAATATATTAGTTGAAAATGGCCGCCTTCTCCTGCAGCTCTACTCTTCCTCTCTCAGCCTGGAACCTGAGCAGCTCCACCAATCAGGAGCTGCGTCAGAGCAGATCCCACCTGTCTCTCCTCCTATCAGCTCCTCGTCTTCCATCCACCTGCAGTTATTCCAGTTATGCTCTTTTCTCCTGACTTAGTGTCTACAAAATATAATAAGAGTAGAAACTACTAAGAGTCTCCCAGATGTGCTGCTGTTAGTGATTTTCCCGCATGTTTGGGCTGAATGCAGCTCTGACCTTCGTCTCCTCCTTCCTCCTCTTCCACCTTCACTTCATTCATCATCTTCTCTCATCTAGGCCTCTGGAAAAACACACTCTGAAGGGCAAAGAAACAAAAATCCACAGCTTGATCTCAAATATGTGATTTTAAATCACTCAAATGAAAAGGTTTATTTATAATTAGTAAACGATATTAATCATCACAATATGATGATTAACTGTTAAAAGCTAACTGTTAAATATTCTATTATTCTAACTGTTAAAAGCTACACACCGACTCTCCTTTGTGGTTTATTGAGGTTTTTAATCAGATTAACGCTATACATCTTTAATGAACCACATTAACCATTATTTAAAACATCTGACAACAAATAGAACTTCAGCCAATCAGAACACAATGGAGATCATTTCGGCCAATCAGAGAGCAGTAACAGCTATCGCTATTACACCGCCGGCTAATTAGCAAATAAAAGCTGATTTATCTTAATTAAACCTCAGCGCAAAATCAGAAGCAAACCACAGCAGTAGAATGCAAAGTTGTAGCCGGAAAATATCCACAACTGCCTCTTTTACCGTCAGAAATCCGGTCCACACCGGCCCGAGCAGCTAGCGTGGAGCTAATAGGAACAGTTCGGGTGGCTCCGACCGTTGAAGGATCAGTGTGTTCCGTTTAAAGACGTAAACCGTCAGTTAAAGAGTTTCAGAGATCCGTGGTTTCATGTTGGAGGTTTTCTATAAACGACAGCAGAGAAGAAAGAAACCAGAACCGAAAAAAATTGCAAGTAAAAAAGTAGATACTGGAGCTAATGGGCTCAGTGCTGCCACCGCTGGCAGGAGGGTGGTACAACAACAACAACAACAAACGTAACGGTATTAACAATAAAATGAATTTCCTTGTAGAAGTGAATGAAAATTTCATTTTTCTTATTACGAATAACAAAATAAGAACAGTTATTTACGAATATTTTTGGACGGGAAGTTAAGATAATTTAGAATACATTATTATTAACTTTTACTTTATATTCAGGTATAGTTTGATGATCCACCTAAGAGGAGATATATGTCAGGGTTTTTGAGACAAATATTTAAATTAACTAAACACTTTAGTGACACATTTAGTCTGGCGTTGCCTACAGACTCTGGAACAGTTTCATACTGTTAATACTGAAGAAAGATAAGAGAAGTTAAAAAGCAGAAGTGGTTGTGTGTCTGTTGTTCTCTTACCTCTTCATGTCAGATCTGCTCAGAATTTTGATCAGTTTAAGAAATTCATCACTAGCTTTTGATTGAGTTGTGTTTTGAGCTACAACTTCAACATTATTCTTATTTTGTTTGCATTTTGCACTTTGGAGCAGATCTGTTTCTATAACATTAATTAAAACAAATACGTGTGTGTTTGTGTGTTTCTATGTAGTCTGAATCTTTCCAGCTGACAAACTTTCATTATTAATAGCAAATTGATTCTTGTTCAGTTTCAGGCAAAATCAACTCAAGTTTGGAACCAAACAGTTTTTATTGATCATCTATAATCAAACACATGAAACCGGCAGCAGTGTGAGCCTCAGCTACTGCTTCTTCTTCACCACGTGAGCACAGTCATATTTTCCTCGAACCACAGTGAGTTTGACTCCAGGCAGGTCCTGGGTTTTGCCCCCCTGCACCAGAACCACGTTGTGCTCCTGCAGGTTGTGTCCCTCCCCGGGGATGAACACCACCGCCTCCTTCCCGTTGGAAAGCCGCACGTGGGCGCACTTCCTGTTGGCCGAGTTGGGCTTCTTGGGCTTCCGGATCATCGTCTTCAGGATGACGGCTTTGAGCTGCGGCCGGCCGAACGTGGCGCCCAGAGCTTTAGGGGGAACCTTGGGCTTCCCCTGGCGGTGCATCTGGTTGAGAGTGGCCATGGTTCTGAAGAGGAGCGGCCCGGTCCAGGAGGAGGAGACCCGGGTCGCTGCAGACACACAGAGCAGAAAGAGCTGCTCATGTTTAACCCAGAAAAATGATCCATGCTTTAGCTGAATTCATCACAAACACCACAGGGAAAATATTCCAGCATTTTTCTGTGGATATTGTTTCAGTTTCCTCAGATGTTTCCGTCCAGAGCAGAAAAACCTTTTCATCTGCAGGAAACTCACCGTGAATCAGCATCTCCAGCGCCGGTCTGAGGCTCCAGAGGGACATTCCTGAAACTAAAAACATCATAAACTCAGGACCGGGATCAAATCAAAGACAAATCCAAGCAACACAGGATTAAATCATCCAAGCTCCTCTGGGTGCTGAAATTATCCTTTATTTCTATTATCCTGACATTCCTCATCTCAAATTCTCCCTTCAGAAATATTTATCCAGAATAGAATAAATCTGACCGATATAATTATTTCAGATTTCAAAGCTCATTTTAAGGTCGGTACAGAACCAGAATCATTAGCGGTGGAGTCAGATTATTCCTGCTTGGATTCATTACCTCATGTCATGCCTATATATCTCAAAATTTATCTCAGTTTACACATGCCGAATTATGAAGAAACACCTACAGAATTTAAATTAAGTTATTTTCTAAAGTCTCCTCTGGAGCATTTTATCAGGTAAAAACACATTTATCTTCATGGAATCTGGTTAAGCTAACCTCTGTTAGCTTTCCGGTGCGGACCTCCGACGCTTTCTTCATCTAAAGCTACAAATCTGCTCAGATGATTCGGAACAACCCGTCCGAACCGAACACTACTTAGAATCCAGAACCTGATAAAAACATTTCATTTAACACTTAAATGAAGGACATCACGCTACAGCGCGAATGACAGGATGTCCTTCAAAGGGTAAATAAGCACTTCCGGTGGGTTTAACGACAAAATAAAAGACGTAATTTCAAAATAAAGGCTTAATTTTCTTAAAAGGCTCGTGAGATCAACTCAAGTTAATATCAAAGCTGTTAAAGCTTATATAAATCTCTT
The DNA here is from genome assembly GCF_051168715.1 of Poecilia mexicana. Taxonomy (NCBI): domain Eukaryota; kingdom Metazoa; phylum Chordata; class Actinopteri; order Cyprinodontiformes; family Poeciliidae; genus Poecilia; species Poecilia mexicana. The sequence goes on from NW_028263385.1 coordinate 2,608,551, forward strand.
TTTAGCATAAATGGAGCAAATTAAGAGCTTCTGGGGTGATATTTGAGATTAAATGGATAAAATATTGTTTTATAAAAACTTGAAGTGGAAAATTTACTGCAAGAAATTTTTATTCTCTGTGTTTTCCTCATGTGACTGGAGACAAGTCAGTCCATCACAGGTCACATCTTCAAGTTCTCTGGTATTATTATTGATCAGAATATCACTTTTATGGATCTGATTGGTCCAGACTTATAAACACCAAGGAGCAGCTTTCAAAGTCCATCTAATCATTAAAGTCAGTCCCGATAAGACCCATTAGTTCACAGTTGAAGGTCTGCTCCTCCATCAGCAGATCTGTATCAGGAACTGCTACTACTCATTAACCAGGGCCACCTGCACAGGTGAGGACCGGCCGAGCGCCAGGCAGTTGCAGTGAGGCTGAAGATGAGGCTGGAGATCTTCCTCGTGCTGATGGCGGCGAGCGGCGTCGGCGGGAAGCCGCTGAGCAGCAGGGAGGAGAAGAAGACCAAGCTGCTGCTGGTGTCGTTCGACGGGTTCAGGTGGGACTACGACCGGGACGTGGACACGCCGCACCTGGACCGAATGGCCTGGGACGGGGTCAAGGCCAAATACGTCACCCCCCCCATGATGACCATGACGTCGCCGTCACACTTCACCACCATCACAGGTCTGGAGCTGCGCTGGACGGCCTTAAACCAAACAATCCTGCAGGTTAATTACATTACTAGCAGATCTGCAGTAAAGTCAGGAACAATTAGTTATGAAGAAGAGCTTTGTCAGTCCTCCAGGGGGGAAACTGACATTTCAGCACAGAGCAACAGAAACCTGAAGTCCTGGGTAGACGGGAGGCTGCAGCAGGCAGAACGGTTCGGAGGAAACCATGGTTAGGAACCACATTTTGGTTCAAGTCATTTCTTCTGTCAGTCAAACTGTTTATTTGGGATGATTTTAATTAAAATCAATAAATGGGAACAAATTGTGCTTCTGTTATCAAGACTTAAACCCAGAAATCCTCCTTAGGGGAGTTAGAGCTCCACCTTAAACTAATCTAGAGAAATTGGCATCAAGCGTTTTGGTTTGTGCAGCACAAATTTTAAAGATATTAATAAAACGGTAACAAGGCACAAATATTTGTCACTAAATTTATTAGATTTAAAGGAGACCAGCTGCACTCTAGTCTGAAATTGATCCGGTTCTGAAGTCCTGCAGATCAGAACCAGCTACGGGATAAGAAATGTAATCTAATCCTGCATTCCTAGATTATTTCTGGATTATTGATCGCTGCTTATCGGCACTATCAGCTGGTCTGGGTTGTGCTGATCTTCTTGTCAGTAAGTGGAGGTTTATGGCCGCATTAGATACGACCAGATGTTTGCTGATTCCTGGCTGATCAAACAGGAAGTGAAGGTTTAGACTCCGTTTCCTGCAGGAGACATGAGAAGCATCTGAGCCTGAATCACTCAGGAAAAATCTGGATTTTCACCTCAGGAGGCCCGAAAATGTTTAAATCAAGAAACTTTCTGGCTTTATAAGAGTCACACAATTCCAACTCTTTAAAAAAATTACTTTTGTGAAGAAAAAATTGCTGAAGTATCTGTTTTTTGTTTAATGTTGACCCTTATTTAAAAAAAGGCTATAAACAGAAGATCAATATGAAATCCATCATTCTATAAAGATATCATCTGATTTTATTCACGCCGTCCAACAGACAGAGATGGTTTAGTTGTGATGAACTTTAAACTCACTGCTGCAGACACAATATTGTAAACACAAATCAACTTAACTCCAGCAGGGGGCGCTGTTTGTTGGCTGAAAACGGTCTGACTAAAACCTGCATCACATCCATTTAAAGCAGCTTCTCCTGCACACAGCCCTGACTCTCTGAACTGGTTTCACTGGGACTCAACTGCTGCGGTAACTGGGTTGTGTTCGGTATCCATATTGTTAAGTTGTACACAAGTTATATTTTACACGATCACTCTTGAAATAGACAATTATCATTATGATGAGTCCTTCAGGGGCAGTAAAAGAAGCATAAGGTTTGGTTTCAATCCCGGACGAGCCCCCAATTAGAGATTATGCTGAGTCATGGTGAAAAATGGAGACTTTACACTGATGCAACTAAATATTTAGTAAGCAAAAAATATTTAAACTAAGAATAAAAAATGTGACACTGGGTAAACCTTTAAATGTCCCATTTTACCTGAATTCAACCTGATCACCACTGCTTCACTGAACAGCTAAATCTAACCACCAGATGGCAGCATAACAGTGGACCATGCAGACATTTCTGTTCATTTTTCTCCAGAATCACAGAGCTAAATGTCTCGTCTCAGGTAGATGGATAGAAGACCACGAAGTTGTCCACAACTTAATGTTCAACGAAACAACAAACCTAAAACTTCCCTTCAAAGAGACCCTGAAGAGGTCGGAGTGGTGGGACAACGGAGTGCTGCCGTTATGGATCACGGCTCAGAACCAGGCGAGTCGAGGCGAGCCGGCCTGCAGGCGCTCCAAACGTGACAATAAACCAGTAAATCAAACTGATCTCCTTCTTTCAGGGTCTGAAAACCGCTTCGTTCTTCTTCCCGGGAGGCGGCGCCACCTACGGGGGTCAAAGCGTCAACAGAGTTCGGCTGGCAGAGCCCGGCCACCCTTACACCAATGAGACAGAATGGCGTGAGAACATCGACACGGTTCTGAGCTGGTTCTCAGAGGAGGACTTCGACCTGGTGACCCTGTACTACGGCGAGCCGGACTTCGTGGGCCACAACAAGGGGCCGGACCACCCGGACAGGAAGACCGTCATCCAGCAGATCGACCGCACCGTCGGCTACCTGCGCGACGCCATCAGCTGGCACGGCCTGGACGACAGCTTGGACGTCGTCATCACCTCAGATCACGGCATGACCACCGTCAAGAAGCGGCCGCTGGTGGATGAGATCGTCCTCAACAAGTACCTGAACCTGCTGGAGCTCGCCTCCTTCGAGATCCTGGACTACGGCGGCTTCGGCATCGTGACGCCGCGGCCGGGGAAGGACCAGGAGGTTTACGACGCTCTGTCCAACGCTCCCAATCTGACCGTCTACAAGAAACAGGAGATCCCGGAGAGTTTCCATCTGGGGAGAAGCAAGCGGCTTCCTCCCATCGTGGTCGTGGCGGACCTGGGGTTCAACCTGAACTCGGTAAGACTCACCTTGCAGGCCCAGAGGTTTGGTTCTTCACCAAAGAATCAGTGCTAGGAACTTCAGTGTGGGAACAGTCCTGGTCCCAGTGGTGTTGAAGAATTGTTCTGTTCGTTTGTTTTATTAATACGTTACTCTTTGGCTTCAGAAAGACTCTGTTATCGTCTCAGTTCCCTGAACTACTTCCGCTTTATTGTGCTAATATCACTAGCGATGAAGTAAAAGACCATCGAGATGATTCTTTTAGCTAAAGTCCAATACTCATATTGAAGTATTTCATTATCTATTTTCATTAACCTTTAAATCTGATGAGGCAGAGGGAAAACCTCTGCTAATCTGCTAAAAGTTGAGCCAATTTCTGGCTGCTTCACAACAGATCAATAGTGTTCCTAAAGGCTTCACCAACTTAAGACTTTTTAAGACCATTACGAAGGAAATTTAAGACCATGACAGAAATGTTCAAAAGTGGATATGTATTTAATTACAAATAAAATATGCAATTTAGCTGTAACGTCCTTTTAGCCCAGAATGAATGAGCTGGAACAGAAGTGAGCCAATGAGAGAGACGATCTTTCTTCAGCAAAGTGGTGATTAGTTTGCACTCATTACATATGCAAAAAAAAAAAAGCTAGCTAACCAGCTAGCAAGGGTTTATTAGCAGGTAGTTAGCGGTAGCCTCAATCGCCCCCAGAATGCAATGAAATGTCTGCAAGCGACTCAAATGTAAAAAAATAAAACTGCTACGACAAAACTTAAGACCTGTGGTTAACGTCTTTAACTTACATTTTAAATTAATTCAAGACATTTTAATTTCTTACTTTTACACGAATTAAGACTTAATGTGTGGACACCCTGTCAAAGTAAAATCTGATTTATACAAAATAATGAGAAACAAAAAGATTTAACTAGTTAAGGGAGTAATTTTATACAAGATAAAAGAATTAAAGTTGGTGGGACATTTAAACGAGTGACTGCATAAATATTCACTCAGTATTTAACAGATGCATCTTCGATTCAGTCAAGGCGTGAAACTTCTGCTGAATTTTAGCTTAGCTAAAAACACTTTCGCTAACTTTGGAAACGTTTAGTGCACTTAGCTTCCCAAGATCATTTTTTCAGCTCAGTTCTGAAGCACTAATTTACTCGGCTGTTTTATGAAACCTTCAGTTGAACCTAAACATCTGTGTTCAAGTTTCGTTATAAACTATTAAGAATCATTCAAGCAGAGTTTTAGATTCATGCTCTTATTTTGAAGTCTGTTTCCTCTCCTCACAGAAACAAAACGTACCTGTACCTGAAGTTTGTTGTTCTTCAGGTTCAGATCTCATTTTAAGATCTGACGTCTGACGTTTAATTAAAGATAAAACCAGGAAGTCAGTTTTTGTTTTTCAGATGTAAAATTGTTAAAATGGAGCTTCTGGTTCCAGAGCAGCAGGTGAGGTCAAAGGTCACCCTGCCTCTCTGTTTCTCAGAGGTTCATCGTCTACGTGAACAAAGGCGACCACGGCTTCCACAACGGGGAGATGGACATGAAGACCATCTTCCGGGCCGTCGGACCGAGTTTCAAGCAGAACTTTGTGTCCGACCCGTTCGACAGCATCCACATCTACCCGCTGCTCTGCAGGCTGCTGCGCATCCAGCCGGCGCCGCACAACGGGTCGCTGGGGGTCACCGAGGTCATGCTGCGGGCTGCAGGTGAGTCCGCTCCGGCCCACCAGAACCGCAACCAGAACCAGAACCACAGATTAACCCGGGTTTGTCTGCAGGAGAATCCCAGAGGTCCGGTCTGTCCGCCGCCCTGCTGCTGACCGTCCTGCTGGCCAGAGTCCTCTAACCGGGCCAGAACCGCACCAGAACCGCTCACCTCCACATGCAGCTGCAGAACCACTGAAGACATCAAAACGGACCAGAGGTTCTGGTACCAGAACGGTCCGTCAGGATTCTGCATGAAGCTTCTCCATTTTTCTTTAAAATCTGAACCAAACTGACCAGAACCAAACAGAACCGGCCCATCAGCTCATCTGGATTCAATAATTTACAGTTTTTACACTAAAACATGAAACTGATCAGATGAATAAATAATAATTTAAAACATTCGTTGTTTATTATTCTTTTTGTTTCATTAAAACTTTTGATGCTCTGATCTTTTCTAACATGGAAAGTTCTGGTTCTGCTGGGTTCTTCCTGTTAAAGCCGGGTCTTGCCTGTCCACTGTCGCCCCCTGCTGGTCCAGAAGAGAATGACTCGAACAGAAATTATTTTTCATAAATTCTTCTTTTAATAACGACCAGCTTTAAAAGTAACTTCAAACTATATTTCTTCATTTTCCATATTTATACAAAAAACTCACTTCATTATGCAAAATGTATTTTCTCTTGTAATTAATTTTATTCTAAAATATGAATAATACATTTTTGTGTAAATTGTTAGCTTTCATAATAAAACATTTTACGTTCAACTTAGAAGATTGTTTTGTGTTTCTAGGACTTTTATTTTGGAAAGCATTGCTGACTTGGAGAAAAACTTTTCAAAATGATCTGAATAACAAACTGAATTTGATGCAGAAATTAGTTTTTAAAGTGCGTTGCGATGATGTGTTGCGATTTGGTGCTTTGGAATTGAACTGAATTCATTTTTAAAGATGTTTTGGTAGAAACAGCAGCTGCTCTGCAGCCGCGTCACCAGACTCACCCAGAGCGGCGGCAGGGACCACAGCGGGCCTGGGTCCGGGTCGGATCCAGAGCGGGCCTGGGTCCAGGTCGGGTCCAGGTCGGGTCCGGGTCGGGTTCGGGCCTGGGTCCAGAGCGGGCCTGGGTCCGGTCCAGGTCAGTTCCAGAGCGGGTCGGGTCCAGGTCGGGTCCGGGTCGGGTTCGGGCCTGGGTCCAGAGCGGGCCTGGGTCCGGTCCAGGTCAGTTCCAGAGCGGGTCGGGTCCAGGTCCAGTTCAGGTCGGGTCCGGTCTAGAGCGGTACCTGCTGGCTGTTTCTGAACACAGGAATAAAATGATCTCAATCATCAGAAACAGGAAATAAAATCTGTTACCTGAAATCCTGCAGCAGCGTCAGTCACTGTGTTTCCGTCACAAATCTATTTCACTAATGTCAAATAAACTACTTCCTGTCTTCTTCTTCTTCGTAGTTTCCTCCAGAAGTCACTTCCTGTTGGTCATGTGACTCATGATGTGGAAAATGTTTCCTCCCAACTGATTTATTAAAAATTTACAAAGAAACTACAAAACATCTGCTGAGGTTTAACCTACAGGCAACATGGTGAAACACACACACACACACACTCTCACGCACACACACACACTCTCACGCACACACACAAAGACACACACACACACACACACACACACACAAAGACACACACTCTCACGCACACACACCCTCTGAAAGTGAAATCATCATGATGGATTAAATAAAACGTCCGTTCTATGTCTGATCGTGGAGAAGATCAGGAACTGAAGGAGAAATAAATATTCGTCCTCTGAGTTCGATAGCCTTCGGCCAATCAGAGCACAGCGCCAGGCAGCCGGCCAATCAGAGTGCAGCGCCAGGCAGCCGGCCAATCAGAGTGCAGCGCCAGCGGTGGTCTGCCAGTTAAAACAAAGTAACCTGAGGATTGTCCGTGTAAAACGATGAGGAAATAAAAGTCGTGTCATCAGAGAAATGCTGCACAGCCAGGTGGAAGCTGGTTGGTCCTCCGCCTCGTTCAGGCCCCGCCCACCTCGCCGTCCCGATGGAGGATCATAACGCTGTCTCGGCGCCCACGAACCTCTGTCCGTCCACATTCTCCACGCTGATCTGGATGCTGGGAAGCTTTTCCTGACTGGACAGCAAAAACATTTCAGACCAGTTAGATCTGAGTTTATCGATTATTGATCAGGAATTGATCCCAGAAACTCATGGACCAATCAGAGCGGCCGCAGGCAGTGATGTCATTGTCACCTCTTGCAGCGTTTCAGAGCCTTTCCTCCCTCAGAGTTCTTGGAAACGGATTTCCAGATTCCACTTTTGGACATTTCATCAGAGATGTTGACCTCAGATGGGTCGGACCTGCAGGACCAACAGAACCAGAACCAGAACCGGGTCATCGCCTGCAGCAGAGCTCACTCAGAGGAGGCAGGGCCACCGTGTTCGACTCACCTGTCCTTCAGCGACTTGATGGGGAACTTCAGGATGCTCTGAGGCTCGTAGGGCGGCTCGTCCTCCGCTTCCTCCATCATCCGCTGGGCGTCCTGCAGACAGCCAATCAGAACACAGAGCCAATCAGAGCCAGAGCCAAAGGACCAATCAGAGCCAAAGGACCAATCAGAGCCAAAGGACCAATCAGAGCGCCTCACCTCCTCCTTCTTCTTCTTGTCGTCGTCCTTCTTCTTCTTGCTCTCGGGGATCAGGTCGTCCAGCCAGCTCAGCTCTCTCTTGGTGAAGCAAAAGTCCAGAAGCTTCCGGATGAAGACGAGCGCCAGAACCTGCAGGGAGAGGCGGGACGGCGGTGAGCGGCGCCGTTCAGGTGGGGGTAGACGGAGGGCGACACGGCCTCACCATCATGGGGAAGATGACAGCGGCTTCTGTCGCCTTGATGGCCCAGAGGATGATGAGGCAGGACAGCTGGACGGCGGTGAAGACGTGGACCTTCCAGAGCGGGACGTAGCGCAGGTAGATGAGGTCCGGCTGGTGCTTGGCCGGCATGCCGAACAGCTTGATCCGGTCAAAGAGCTGAAAGACCAGGAAATGTTCAGAGGAACTTCTGACTTCAGTAATATTATTATTAACAACATTTCGTTACGCTACTCACTGAGTAACTTCAGAGGACAAATTTGGGAATAAATTAATAAGACAAAAAACTAGAAATGAACCTGGATGCCTTTGAGTGACGACACTCCCATGTAGAGGAAGACTCCATAGAGGACAGGCATCGGGATGAGCTGGGGACGAAAAGGACACGTTTGTTACTGCGTCCATCGGAACGCCGGGCCGGACGTTCGATGTCCAACCAGATGTCCACCTTGAGCGCGGACGTCATGAAGACGGAGCAGCCCATCAGGATGAAGATCATGAATCCCGTCACTCGTTGCTCCCGGATGCCCAGGAACTTGGGTTGCTCTCCGGGTGCGGCGCAGCCCGACTCCACCTTCAGGCTGTTGACGTGGGAGATGGAGAGGACGGTGGCCGCCACGAACCAGGGCAGCCCCAGGATGGAGCAGACCCCCAGCATGACTGCCACCACTAGCAGATCCAGATGGTACCCACAGCCCTTCTGCAGGGAGACACACACTGGGTCAGAACCACAGAGGCCCAACCCGAGACCGGACCGCGGCTACCAGCTGCCCCACCCACCTTCAGTTTGTTCTCCTTCCTGTTGATGATGATGGCGGTGATCTGCTGGTCCATGAAGATCAGGATGGTGCAGAGCAGAGCGGGGATGACGGCCGCCAGCAGCGTCCACCAGGGGTTGTTGCCGAGTGGCGAAACCAGCCAGGACCGGTCGCTGGTGGTGGGCTGCAGACAACCCAGCGGACGCCATTACAACCCAGCGGACGCCATTACAACCCAGCGGACGCCATTACAACCCAGCGGACGCCATTACAACCCAGCGGACGCCATTACAACCCAGCGGACGCCATTACAACCCAGCGGACGCTCTTAGAGGAAGGCGGCAGACGCCAACTTAGGGCCACAGACGCCAATAGAATGCTATAAACGTACCTAGAACCCGATCCTTATCCAGAGTATTCAGAAGGGAAGAAAACACTAAAATGTACAAATAAAATTTGCGGCTTATTGCTTATTGTACTGGAAATGGCTCTTTACAGTCTTAATCCCATTAGTGGCTAGCGTTTTAGCACAAAATGCATGAAGCATCGCACCAGAAGTCAGCCAACTGGAGATACATTTGGACTTAACCTATGACAGACGCAAAACTGCTAAATGGCTAGATAGCATACAGGAGCCTCAACCGCCATGAGTCACAAAGTAAGTAATATATTAAAGGCCAACATACATTTTTCCATTGAATTTAAAACTTTTAAAGGCTTTAAGGAAGTGCAGACACTCCACTGAACCCGAGAACGTCAACCTGAAGGTGGATCACCTCGAATCGCTCCGGGACTTCCAGCTTGGGAGAAGGAATTCCCACCAGGTAATCCAGCAGCACCATGACCATGATGGTCAGGAAGACGGCGAAGTCACTAATGGTCGACCGCACCTGTAGACAGAAACAGAGGGTCCGTGAAGCAGAACCAGCAGGTCTGTGAAGCAGAATGCAGAGGGACTGACCTTGGTGGGGAAGTATCTCTTCGTCTTGAATTGTTTGAGGAACGAGGAGAGGAAGAAAGTGGCGAAGAAGAGGATGACGGACCAGAAGAGGACATCTGGGACGAAGGGTCCTTTATCACTGCAAGCCGACCCGATAAACTGTCCCTTCAAGTCCTGACATGCCTGCAGAGACGGACAGGAAGGTTACAGGCCGCAGACCTCGCGTCCGCCTCCGGGGGCCGCCACCGGGGCGCACCGGGCGCAGTTGCCTCTGGGGGCCGCCACCAGGGCGCAGTCGCCTCTGGGGGCCGCCACCGGGGCGCAGTCGCCTCTGGGGGCCGCCACCGGGGCGCAGTCGCCTCTGGGGGCCGCCACCGGCTGCGCAGTCGCCTCTGGGGGCCGCTGGTTGTGGACCAGAGAGCCGTACCGTCACGTTCAGCTGCTCCCATTCGATGCTTCCTGCTGTCAGGTTCCTGCTGCTCCAGATCTGCTGGACGTCCGCCGAGGCGTTGGAGGGAGCAGAACATCGACATCTGGAAGAGATGCAGACCGGATCAGAACCACCGGACCCGCGCCATCGGACAGACGACATAAATTGCTTAAATAAGTACATTAAAATTATTTATGTAAAGAAAACAGAAAAGAAAAAAATTTAATTAAGAAAAATAAAATCTATAAAAACTTTTTAAAAATTAAAGAAATATTTTTAACAATTCTTTTTACATTTTATTTTCATTTAAGAAATTAAATGAGAAAAAAGAGAGAAAAAAAATGAAGTAAATACTAATATCACTAGAAAAAAAGATAAAAATATAAGAAATTAAGGGGAAAAAATTCATTAATTTTATTTTAAATTTATTTAAAAATAAAATAAAACAATGAAAGGAAACAAATGGATTAAAAAAATGAAGGCCCGCCCCTCACGTGTAGAAGGTGAGGTTGTTGAGCTGGTTGTGCAGGTTGACGGGGAACTTCTTCCTCATGTCGACCAGCTTGGCCAGAGCCTCGTAGATGAAGATGATGCAGATGAGGGCGGCGAAGGCTTCCTCAGTGAAGCGGGTGATGTAGCAGACCAGAGAGCTGGCGTCCGTGGCCACCAGCAGGACGCACAGGAAGGCCGTCCACAGCCCGATGCTCGTCCGCAGGGACAGGTAGGACAGATCGTGATTCCTGGGGACAGACAAAGAGACGTCACACCTCACCAGGAAGCCATCTTGGTTCTTTTGGGTTCAGAACCAGAGCAGCCAACAAACCAGGTGTTTATGTAAGAGTTATGAAACAGATTTAATCCTCAAACAAAAGGATTAAAAGTCTAAACGCTCCAGAAAATCAACAACAGAGGAATTAAATCCTAAAAGTTCCGATAATCTGTGACCCGTTTAGCTCTTATTTAACAGCCTGAAGGCTGAGACACGAAGCGGCCAACAGGGGGCGCTGCCGTTCAGCTCAGAAACAGCTGTGGTTCAGACTCACTCGCAGAAATGGAAGAGAATCTTCTCGAACACCAGAACCGGGCCGGTGCTGCCCAGGATGGTGAGCGGCTGGCCGGCGAACAGGGAGTAGGCCACGCCCGTCATGGACGCCCCGAACAGAGACTCCATGGTGCCCTGCAGAACCGAGGAGACGTTACTGCTGAGCACGCCGCGGGAAAAACATCAGCAAGTCCCACAGAGATCTCTAATGGTCCCTAATTATGGTCAAACATTTTAGAACTTATTTTTTCACATTAAATTATTTTTATACTTTATTATTATTACTACTATTATTTATATCTGGATGTTTCCTGCTGCCCATCTCTTAGCTCAGTGTTTTTCAAAGTGGGCGCCACCAGAGGGCGCTGTGGGAGCCTCAGAAAGCCACAATATTTTATCTAATAATAAACTTTTGTACCACAGAACTCATGGCCATCTAAAACCAGAAGGTTAGCATTTATGCTAAATGGATGTAAAAATAATGGATTAGTGAATATAAAACATTCTGACGTTTACATATGTTGTAGCATTGACTGTGGGTTTGCTGTGGGGGTCAGAGGTCAGACAGAGTCTGGGAACCTTACTATTCTGCCGTGGGTGGTCTCCCCCAGCAGGCCGCCAAAGGTGACGACGGGGGACATGCAGGCGCAGTACAGGAAGAGGACAGACGCCAGACACTGCAGACTCAGCGCGTCTTTGATGTCACTCCAGTAGAACGGCGCTTTCCTCCGAACGTCGTTCACCAGGCCTCCGAAGATCCTGTTGGGTTACATCAGGTCACCAGAGACACACACACACACACACACACACACACACACACACACACACACACACACACACACACACCTGCCCGTCCGCTGCAGCTCTGGGCCCGTGTGATCCTCCATCTCCTTCACAGACTCTGAGCAGTGGGCGGAGCCATTAGGCTGCGCCGCCATCTTCCTCTTCTCCTGCAGACACAGATGGGACGCTAAAAACACGGACGTTGCTGCTCTTAGACAGAAATATGCTAAATCAGAAGTTATAACCTTTCTAGCTTAGCGTCCGTTTTAGCATAAAATAGAATTATGCTACAAAAATGTAATTTATGCTAAAATGGAAGTTATGTTAGCAAGTTTATGGTTTCTTAAATTTGTTATAGTAAAATTTCACATAATACTAAAACAGAAGTTCTGCTAGCTAGTTTATCATAACTTTACAGGACGAGTTTCTGCGTACTGCTGGCCCTCCTGGGCCTCGGTAGGCGGGTTCTCACCTGAGACGGGACGTTTTTCGGAGGCTCGATCCGGATGCTGGGGTCCCACTCGCCCGGCGGCAGAACCGTGACCTGGTCCAGGAACTCGTCGATGCCGGACAGCAGGTCGTTCCGGTCCTTGGCCTTGTACGCCACATCATGGAAGACCTGCGGCAGAACCGGGGAGGTTAGAGAGGGTTCCTCTGTTTGGGTCGCACCAGAACCAGACCAGAACCTCCTGCGTCACTCGGCTCACCTCGTCGGTCATCAGCGTGGCGATGGAGCGTCCGATCTCGTGGTACTGCAGGCCTTTCCCGAACGGACCGAGCAGCAGGAACAGAAACCTGAAGCAGAACCAGAGAGACGCTTCAGAACTCCTCATGGGTTGTGGTTCATAAGCAGCTTCTGGTTTCACTCTGTGGGCTTGAAATGGACCAGAGTTGCCATGGGAACCAAGCCAGCAGGTTCTGATCTCACCTGGTCGGTACCGGAACCTCAGTGAGGCCCGTCAGCAGCACGGCCGGCGCCAGGCGGACGAAGGCGATGATGGGCCGCTCCAGGAAGTCCACCTCTCCCACCAGGACGTTGGAGGCTTCGGCGCCAGGCGGGATCTTCTTCATAAAGTTCATGTCCACCTGGAACAGAACCAGAACTCAGACTCCTGGACCGGATCCTGGTACTGCTGCCACGTTACTCCTGTTCCAGTCAGAACCATGAGCCCCTTCAGAATCGGCTCAGGTCCAAACAAACTGAGGAACTCAGCTGGACCACTGAAATCATTCTGACTAATTTCAGAAAAACATCTGAAACATGTCAGGACTACTTTCAGAGGCAGACTGATACGGCTTCAGGTGGTGCTGTTGGGTCCGATACGTCCCAAAACCTCAGAGGTAAAAACACAACGCTTGATTGGTGACATCAAAATCACAGCCGACAACAATCACTGAAACGACAGCGAGCATCGGCCAATCACAGAGCACCAACCACGACACAGGCCACTGATTGGGCGACAGGTGACTTACTGCGGGCTTCCTGTCGGCCGCCGGCAGCAAACACACACAGTTACAGTCCTGCAGAGAGACGAGCCGTCACCCTCCGACACATTGATTGGACCATCCCTGGAAGGTCCCGCCCCCAGATCCACTGTTCAGAGTTTAAATACAGGAAGTTGGACTTTGTCCGACCCAGATATCGTCCGGATTCCATCTCCAGTTTTTCCACCATTCCAGTTTAACTGAGGATTTTTTCAGCTGATGGTTCTGACCCGGTGGAATAACCAGAACCTTTTGGATTTAACCAGGGTTTTTCTGTCTCCCACCACTGGAGGACTTCCTGTTTCCTGTCCAATGAGAGCCCAGAGAGCAGAGAGACACGCCCACTCTTCTTCCCTCCTGTCAGATTTCAGCTCTGATTGGTTCTGGAGAACCCAGACCTGAAGGCAGTGTTAATCTGTCCCTCTCTGGACCCGGAAGGTTCTGATGATTGAGCTTGAGGATTCGGTTCCTGGTTCTGATTCCAGAAGAAGCAGGAATCGCCATTGGAAACAGTGACTCAGCAACTTTTTCTTTCTTATTTTAAAATGTTTGCAATGACATCAAGAATCGAACGTAACCATGGCGACAAATGCAGGACTATTGGTCAAATAGAGTCTACAAAATAACAATCAAAAAATAAACAAAGCTAACATCGGAGCTGTCCTAAAAATAAAACTAACAGAATTATGATTCTACTTCAGAATTAGTACAAATTGTCCTAAAATGCATTAAAAAAATAAAAACCCAATCAGCCGTCAGTCGACCTCCATTTTGTAACAGTACAGAATGTTCCACCGTCGCCATGGAGACGGGAATGTTCCGCCATCGCCATGGAGACGGGAAGAGCAGAAACAAACAAAACAGAGGAAGCTACGAAAATGAAGGATTCATTTGGGTTTTACCAACAAAATATGAATAATTTTTTTACTAAAAACATTCTGAATTGAACCAAAGATTCCCACTGACTACAGAACCGGGCCTACAGAACCGGGCCTGTGCTGCTCACCTTGCTGAAGTCCACGGTGCTGTTCTCTCGGCTGCCGGCGCCGATCCGGCTCTCGCTGATCTTGTTGTCCAGGTTTCCTGGAGCCGACTGTGGTGACGCCAGCAGCCCTGCAGACACCCAAAGTCAGATTCACCGGGCCGGAACCAGAACCAGAACCAGATTCTCTTTCAGTCCACGCTGGAGACACTTCAGTATTTATTCATTAAATCTATGATTTATCATCATTTCATCTTTTCACCAGAACCAGTTTGAGATGAACCTCATCTGAGGGTTTATCTCTCAAAGAATGACCTTTGACCTGGTCAGGGGAACTTTAAGGGAGGACGTTCACCTTACACACTAGTTAAAACTTTTTAACTTCATTCTCGTAACATTAAATTATCCCTGGATGATTTCAACTCTACTGCTCTGATACTTTACCTGACAGCCGATCTGAACATGAAGCTCACAGGGCAGGCAGGCAGGCAGTCACACACACACACACACACCTACACACACACACACACACACACACACACACACACACACACACACAGACACTGACACTGACACCAGAGTCCGGTTACAGCTCAGTGGACTCCCTGTCAGGGCGCTGGAACGCTCGCTCCTGACACTTTAAATCAGAGCAGAGGAACTGGACTGAACCGAACCGGACCGGACCGGTCCAACGAGGTTTGTGCTGAGTAAGGGGAACCGGTCCAGGAAGCCGCTGACTCTGCTGGCCGTCACACTCTGACTACTTCCTGTTTGCTTCAGAGCGACCTCAGTGATGACGAGTCAGCGCTCCGACTGGTCAACAGACCGGTTCTGGTCGGTACTGAACGACTCATTAATGGACCTGGTTCTGTGACAGCTGCAGCTCTGAGGTTTAATTTGGCGGGTCTGACAGTAGAAGAGCCCTGCCTACATCTCCCAGAATCCTGTGCGGTTCTGGAGTTCAGTGAATATTGTTGAAATGTTCTATCAGATGTATTATCGGTTCATGCTGATCATGTGTCAGTTATTGATTTATAGTCCAGGCCTCAGCTGATCCCAACCAGTGAAGGAGGTTCATTGGTCCCCAGATGACCTCTGACCCCAGGCCTGGTGTTAGGAGCAGCAGCTTCATGCCTCTTATTGCCTGTTTGGCTCTCAGGAGCACCATCATCCATGTGAAGGTGCTGCTCCTCCTCCGGAGGGAAAACCACCACCTGGATCCCGGCTCCGCCTGCCAGCGTCTCTGGCGCCGAGCGGCGGCGCGGCGCTGCTCCTGAGGGGGTGAGGTCCAGAAGGGGCGGGGCCAGTCCGGGCGGGCGGGGCTCCGACAGGTGGCGCTCCTGGAGGTACAGTGCAGACATGTTGGGAGGCAAGGAGGCGGGGCCAGAGAGGAGGCGACCAAACAGGAGGGGCGCCCGTGGGGAGGGGGGAGGGGTGGCGTCGAAGGAGAACTGGGAGGAGCGGCGGAGGAGGGAGAGGCGAGAGGAGGACACCCCCTCCCCTGGAGAGAGGAGGGACAGGAAGAGACGCCGACGTCAACAGAGTCATGCTAACATGGAAACCAGCAGGAGGCTCTGGGTTTCCATGGAAACCGCCTCACTTCCCATCACTGGGATAAAAGCAGCGGATTTGGACGTCGGTCAGAACGGAAACGTTCCCACCTCAGAATTAATCTGGATTCAGTGCAATAGATTATTTTCCATCCTGGGTCTGATTGGATTATCAGAGATTAACTGGAACCAGCTGCAGGCCGGGCCAGATTAACAGCAAATCCACAGAGCCACGCATTAATACACGTCGGCATAATCAGGAATTACGACTTTATCCCGAAATTATCCCAACTTTCTTGTACTTTATGACTATTCTCTTATTACAATTGCTCTCATAAACGGCGTTATTCTCATATTGTAGTAGCTTCATTATGGTGATATTGCTGTAATATTAGTTATTTTCATATTACGACTTCTCACGTAACTTTATTCTTGAGATGAAAGAAACACATTTTTTTAGCCTGAACCTTATAATCACAAAAACTTGTAACTAATATTTCTAAAGCAGCGCCACAAAAAACTGATTTCTTTGCAGAAAATCCAAAATCAATCTTGACATCCTGGCGGGACGGAGCAGGATGACAACTTTTGCTTTTAATTATATTTATAAATGAAATAAAAACCGTTTAATGCCAACAATGTTCATATAAACAGAAAAATTATTTTAATGTTTGCGTGTAAAGATCGAGGTTCTGATCGAGTCCAAACCCCTGAAGCTCCAACATGGCGGTTCTGCTCTGTCAGCAGCTGGTTATTAACCGTCCAATCAGCACGCTGGTTAGTGCCAACCAATCAGAAAGCAGCTTCTGCTGATCATTAAACACTCAGTTAGTGCATGTTCATGCAACACGCGCTGCGTCGCCCCGTTACCTCGACCAATCAGATCGCAGACTGAACCAAACTCTGCCCTCAGATCTCAGGGAGAAAACAGAACGTCAGGTTTGGGTCAGAACCAGAGGAAACTAAACGGTTTGGCCTGTCACCATAACAGATGCTGCTGGACGATAAACTGCCCCAGAAGTTATCGCGATAAACGATAATATTGAGACCATTTTCAAATAATATAATGGTAACAGCATTAAAATGCAAGAACACACTAAAACTTTAAATTCAAATGAACATTTAACACGGGAAAACTTTTTAAATATAACAAATGATTAAACAAACAAATTAAATGGATTATTAAGTTAAAAACTATCCTTCCAAAAAAGGTTCAGTTGAGGCCAAAACACCAGATGAGCGACTTCTATTATCCAGCTAAATCAAGAAAATGTTTTCATTTATAATCCCATTAATTGATTTATTGCAACAGGCCTAATGGATAAATACAGACGGTGGAGTGCATGGTGTTTTAATGAAGATTTTTGGACTTAAACGGGACCAGAACCGGAGGGAAGTTCTAAACCCGACTGGGTTCTGTAGGTGGAACTGCCAGGTTTGAGCTGACGTTCAGGGATGGCAGCAGCGCCGCAGCCTCACCGTTGCGCTCCAGCAGCGTTGAGTCCGAATGCTTCTTGCCTATGTCTGCGAAGGAGCGGACCAGCGGGATGCGGTTGCTCAGCTTCTTCTCGTTCTGGTGATGGTGGCGTTTCAGCAGAGCCTCCCTCACCTTGTCCTGCTGCTCCGCCTCCAGCTGGCCGGTCGCCAGCATGCTGTCGATCACCATGTCTGGGAGGGGGTCGCCGCAGGGCGTTAGCATGTCATTAGCACATCGTCAGAACGTTGTCAACATGTTTTAAGCGTGTTGTTAGCATGCTAGTATGTTGTTAGCACATCATAAGCATGTCATTATGCATTTCGTCAGCGCCTTGTTAGCATGTCATTAGCATGTCTTTAGCGCATCATTGGCATGTCGTTATCGCGCCGTTAGCATGTTGTTGGTGTGTCCCCAGCCTGTCATCAGGTTAGCATGTTGTTAGCGTCTGACCTGCGATCTCGTCGATGCAGCCGGCCCTCATGTCCAGCAGCACGGTGCCGTTCATTATGCAGGAGCGAAGCTCAAACAGGCTGTGCAGCGACAGCGTGGCGACGTACGGCTTGCTCCAGCGCTCGCCGCCGTCCTCCACGTCTTCCTCGAACTTCAGCCACCTGGACACAAACATGACATCATCACCAACTTCCTGTCTGCTCCTCCTCAGCCTGGCTGGTAGGGGAACCCGATCCGTTCTCCAGGTTCTGTTTGGTTCGCCCGTCCAACGCCTCGTGAATCTGATGGTCATGTGACCCGGTGGCCTGAAGCGAGACTAAACCCAGAATTCAGAAGACTTTAACCGCCACAGCTGGAAAATAAATTCAGGAGCAGCAGCTCGTCATGATGAGAAGCAAGCATGAGATTTCCATCTCGTCTTGGATCTCGTTGAACGAGGAAGTAATCTGAACAAGTTCAGCGTCTGTCTGAACCAGAAACTCCGGTTTCCATGACTTTTGCCTCTCATTTTAACAGGTTCAGAATCTGGTTTTAATGACGTCAGCGTCTGATTTTGTCATTTTAAGTTGTCATTTAAACCAGCTTTGCATCTTTTTAATAAAATCTGGTTTTGCTGCTGATTTTAGAGCTGCGGCAGTCTGTAACGTTTCTGTAAGTCTGAACCAGAACCAGCAGAAGCCCCGCCCTCTTTCATTCTTCTTCTCTCCAGAACGTCATGTGACCCGGTCAGCTTCAGGAGCTGATCCAGATCCCTGCTGCCGCACACCTCACTGCCGACTCCCTGCCCTCCTTCCTGCTCCACCCAAACATCATCATCAATCTACAGCAGAGTTCTCTGAATGCTCTGCTCGGTCTGACTGGACCGATTTACCGGATCAGAACCACTCAGAACCCGGCTCACCTGGCCGTCTCCTTCCACACCTGGACCTCTCCGTCCCTGAAGGCGAGCTCATCCAGTTCGGTGAACAGGTCGTGGGGGATGTGTTCCTCATCATCGTCTTCGGTGCCGAGGAGGAACTGGACCCTCTGGGACGGCGTGTCTGCGGCAGGAAGTCAGACTCGTCATCATCCTCATCTGATGTGTCTTGACGCAGGAATCGGATCGGTACCGACCGTACGACGGAGACTCCCGGCCGTCCTCGTGGTCATCCCGGTCCCGCCGCCTGCGGTGATGGCGGTGTCCGCGGTGCCGGTGCCGCCTGCGGCTCTGCCGGCCCAGTGGGACGTGAACGCCGACGTACACGGCTCTGTGGCCTGGCAGGAGAACACACACACACACACACACGCACAGACACACACACACAGACACACACACACGCACAGACACACACGCACACACAGACACACACGCATAGACACACACAGACACACACACACACGCACACACAGACACACACGCACAGACACACACGCACAGACACACACGCACGCACACACAGACACACACGCAAACACACACAAGCACACACACACGCACACACACACTTGTTCACAGGAACAACAAATATCCACAAATACTAACATGAAACCCAGCAGAACCAGAGTTCTGATCCGGTCCAACAGGATCAAGTCCCGACGCATTTGGGTGAAATTGTATTTTTTTATGGAATAAACTCCCATCTGCTTTATGACTCTGATGTTTAATTCTGTTTGATGCTTTTTGTTTCTAATCGTAATTTTCGATCAGAGTAAATTTATTGGCAACGACTGAGACACAAACTTCAGTTCCATCATAAATATTTACAGGAAATAAAATACATAGATGCATTTTCAGCCATTCTTCAACATAATAAATAGTTTTGCATCTTGTTTTGAAGTATTCTCTTTTTTTTGTTAGCATTTTAATAAATTTCCACCTGTTTGTACAAGTTTTGCTTTTTTTATTACAGTTAGAAAGAAATAAACTTGGAGAAAACTGAGATCCTTTATGACTTTAAACAATAAAATAAACTGTGAAACTGACTTTTAGTGAAAGTGGAGCAGAAAATGAAGCTCCAGGAAACAGTGAGGTCCCTGATTAAAGTAAATTAAATCAAAGTTTCC
The DNA here is from genome assembly GCF_051168715.1 of Poecilia mexicana. Lineage (NCBI taxonomy): Eukaryota > Metazoa > Chordata > Actinopteri > Cyprinodontiformes > Poeciliidae > Poecilia > Poecilia mexicana. The sequence goes on from NW_028263385.1 coordinate 2,628,239, forward strand.
AGAAGAAAAAGTAAAAGAGTTAAAAGTTTTTTATGTTTAATGTAACGACCCAAACAGAAACGTTTTGTTTAAACACAGACAGTGGAAATACGGGCGGAACGATTCGCTACTTTCTGTTTTGGGTGCAAATAAGGGCTGCTGGTGTGTGTGTGTGTGTGTGTGTGTGTGTGTGTGTGTGTGTGTGTGTGTGTGTGTGTGTGTGTGTGTGTGTGTGTGTGTGTGTGTGTGTGTGCATCACTCACTCTCCAGTTCCTCTTTCTCAAAGTTTGTGTGCAGGGTGGTGCTGGTCTTGCCCTGGTCCAGAACAGCCTCCTCATCGTTTCCCTGCAGAGAAACAAAGACGTTGAAACATTTTTCACTGGAGAATGAACGGCGTCTCCTTTTGCCTTCAGCCTTTTCTCTCCGACTCGCTGAGACAAACTAATCCAAACGGGGAAAACAGAGCGGAGTCAATGGGAATGCATCCCAACATCCATGTGTAAACACGGTGGAGGCAGCATCATGCTGTGGGCTCGTCCAGCAGTCCAACTGGAGCTGCAGCCTCATAACCTCCAGTCCTTTAGCTCTGAAAGCTGGACCAATCACAGCCCTCCGTACGCTGCTGAGCCACAGGAAGGGGGCGGGCTCAAGGGACTCAGCAGCCAATCAAAATGCTGGGATCAGACGTCTGGAGTTTGTTTCATTTTTAAACTGACAAATTTAAATTTAAACAAAATAAATGAATAAAAAACAAAAGATAAAAATAAAAGTAAATAAATCAGCCAGTAAAACCAGTAGAACCAGGGCGCTTTGATGAGAATAAAATGTGATCAAATAAAATTAGAAACAACCTGACAGTGAAAAGCAGAACAGATTCCAGTTCTGGATCAGAACCAGAACCACCTCCAGCAGATTAGCTGCTCCTACATGGTTCTGATCCGAACCAGAACATGACGCACCTCTGAGGGTTCACCATAAACCTGAATCTGACTGAAACAAACCCAACAGAACCAAACGGTACCGGGTCAGATTCTGGGTCAGAGCAGCCACACAGACCCAGGAGGTTCTGATTCTGCTCAGGTTCTGTCCATGTCTGTTGGACTCCAGCTTCCTGGTTCTGGTTGCATAAACCGGGTTCATTTCATTTTTTATTTTATTCTCCATAATAAATATGAAAACTTTTAAAATCTTCATCGGCGCCGCGTCGCTTCATCACTAAGTTCATTTCAGATTCGCCTCCTTCGTTCAACGTTTTTGTTTTACTCATCTGTTCTTCAGTTTCTCCCTGGAACCGACAAACAACCGCATCGGAACCAGAACCGGTTCTGGTCGGTTTGATCTAAGGTACGATCCAGCCTGGAGGAACCGTGGTTGTCTGCAAGCCTGACCTCTGACCTCTGACCTCCCCTGCTGAACACCTGGATGTTTAGAGCAGAGCTGGAGGGCAGCTCCAGCTCCTCTGTTGTTCTGCTTTCTGAGCAGGTCCAGCAGCAGCAGCTGACGTTCTGCTCCGACTCGCAGGACGCTCAGCGGTTCTGGCAGATCTAGACGTTTCGTCTCTACGCTCAGCAGGATGTTTGCTCCTCTCTGCTCTCATTTCCTCAAATGCTGCAACATGAAACTGGAGACGCAGCACAGATACGTACCGACAGTCCTCTGGCCACACGCTGAGAGGCCACGTCTGCCCAGAAGTCTCCCATATTGGACCAGAACCAGAACCAGAACGTCGCAGGACCGGACCCAGAACAGAACCGTCTGCTGCAGCTGCGGTTCAGGTATTTATAGCAGAGCGAGTTTCCTCGTCAGCAGCAGAGCCTGACGCTCTGCAGACAGACTGCAGGGGGCGGGGCTTCAGGGTGCCGCCCTCCTGGACAGGAAGAGGGTAAACAGAGCGGACCAGATGAACTCCTGACCCGGTCCGGTTCACCTGCTGCAGCTGGACTCACAAACAGTTCACTGGAAAGGGGCAAAGAATGACACAGGAAGCTGATTCAGCTAAACTGACCCTGATGATAAATCAGAATAACCAGAGGAGACGTCACACCGGGTGGGAGAGGAGCCACTGGTAGCACGTTAGCACACCTAGCATTAATAATTCCATTCAAAAACTCTTTTTAGTCCAAACAGGAACTAAAACCCAAACTGAGCAGCAGGGCCGGCTGAGGCAGAACCGTTCGCTCCGAGACTCGGCGTCTGCAGAAAGAGGAAACGTTTGGGGAAATGAGTCCCACCCTGCTTTAGACCCTCCCCTCATCCTAAGCCTTGGCCACGCCCCCACGTGTATCTTGGCTCCGCCCACTTTTGGGAGATTTCATTCTACATTTGTCAGGTGGCGGGGCTTAGCCACAAGAACCACCAGAACAAGGACCAGGACCAGGACCAAGACCAGGAACAAACCAGGACCAGGACCAGGACCAGAACCAGAACTGATGAACAGGGTGAGTCTTCCCTCCAGCTGAACCTTCCCCAGTAAATGGTGTCTTTGTTCCTTTAAGCCGGTCCAAATCTCTGCTGTGATTCAATCCAATGGGGCCCATTGTCTCCCGACCTCTGACCCCTGAAGAAGCCTTTTAATCTGTCCCGACTCCCTGTGGGAAAAAACCTCCAAGAAATCCAATTAGTCGAAGTGGAGATGGAACCTCTTCGCTTTCTCTGCATCTTATTGGCTCCTGATTGGACGGCGCGCCGTCTCCAGGCTCCTGATTGGCCGCCTCTCTGTAAACAGTCCCAGTTCACCATCCCTCCCTCCTGCTGGATCCTCCTGACTCCCAGTTTGTCCTCCGCTGGCTCAGGAATGCTGATGAGGAACAACAAGCCCGGACTGGATCAGAACCACATGACCCAGAAGGTTCTCCTCACTCAGACTACCTGATGATGAAGCTGACATGGCGTCAGATACCAGTCAGCCCACATCTGGGAAAATTTTTATTTTGGTGCTCTGGCTTTTCATCCACACTAAAACTCACTAAAATTATTTTTCTTTAAATTCAGACCAAACTGGAGATTTGAGAAAATTCATATTTGTGTTTGCAAATATGGAGATTCAAGCTCCTCAAATTTCAGTCTGCGACAAATAAACCGCCAATAAATTTACAGATTTGCTTTGACATGATTTATAGCAGTTTAACCTATAAATGAACCTCATGGCGCCATGTTTGATTGCCAACAGGAAGTGCTGATTGTTTTTGAAGCAATGCGATTGGCTGACAGGGTTTAGCTTAGCGCTACACTGCCCCCTGTAGGTCTGGCATGTTGACCAGATCAGAACTGAAAACCCAAACCGACGCAGACAGGAAGTCAGCTGCTCTTCATTTCCCATCTGATTTCTGTTGTTCATCTTTTCCTGATTATTTTAGGATTTTTCCAGACAGAACTGTCAACTTACATTTATTATTTATTCAAAGTGTCCAAAATGGTAAAAACATTTATTTAACAGATATTTCATGTCATCTGGAATATTAACGCACTCAGAATGAAATTAATGTGTTAAAAACAAACTACCGACTCGGTTGGAGATGAATTATCACAGCAGCAGGATTCCACAGAGACGCATCTCCAGCCTGCGCTGCTGCTTCCATATTAGGAAAACTCGACGGGAGGAAAACGTCTGGCCTGCAGCAGAGTGCAGCAAGCCCAGCAGGAACTGTGGGAAAGTTCACACCAGGCAGCAGAAAAACTAAGACATGCAGCATCAGGCAGACATGTACAGACGCACCGCAGAGAGAAAGCCAGATCCTTACCCACAAACCGCTGCATGATCGACTGCTAAATACAGGAAATAACCAGAGCTGCACCGATAGCAGTTTTCTGGCCGATCGCAGATTTTATTAAGAATCTCAGTCTGTAGATTCCAATTTTGGCCAAAACCGACATTTTTGTATAAAATGTTGCTGAATAAAGCAAGAAAGTTGCTGAGTTGCCAACAGTGAGGAGACTATTAACTGCAAACGTGCAGACAGGACCGCCATCGGACCGGTACCGCTGTGTAAAACCCTGACAGAGATCGGACCGGTACCGCTGCATCCTGCATCCCAATGTGAAAGCATCTGGTTTTTAATAAACTCACACCAAAAAAATTGTTTTCCAGCAGCCGAAGCTGCAGCAGCTGCTGAAGCTCCGGTTTTTCTGGCGTTTCCATGGCCTTGTGATCCTGGATGTTTGGAGAAATGCTTCAGATCATGCAGTTTCTTTCAGGTTTTCTCTGAATGATCTCCAGAATCAGAACGGCTCGTCACTCGGACGTTTCACTGAGTTGGAGGCGTTTTCAGGTTCTCAGTAATTCATTCATATTGTTTTTAGAACTACAGACGTTTCATCCAACGTGAAGGTTTCATGCAGCTGATCAGTTCTGAGGTTTAGAAATCTGTCTGTTTGCTCCAGGAGGGCTTTTACTTTGGCAGGTCAAAAGGTGTTTCCTTGTTAAAGGGCCCGTTGCCGGGGGAAACGGGTTCCTCATTCAGACCCGTCCCCAGAATCAGACAGAAGTCAGCCTGTTGTTCTGGTTTCCTCTAAACGCCGTCCAATCAGAGCCCAGCTGGGCCGTGACATCACCATGAGTCGGCAGTTCGGTGAACAGTTCAGGCTTTGTTCATGGAGTCATGAGGAAGAAGAGCTGACTGTGGCCACATTACGACCAATCAGATCAGAGCTGATTTTTAACCTTTTCCTGCCCAGTCAGCTGGTTTCAACCAGTAACTGGAATAAACTGGAAACTAAACTGGTGACGAATGATGATAAAAGCACCGAAGCTTTTAATTAATTAGAGGAGAGACGATTAAAATTTTTCATAAAGTTGATTTTAGAGTCAGGATTTAAACACAATTGATTTAAAACGGCGTATTGACAAAAAAGCAACATTTTCAATTCAAATTATTGAATAAATAGACGAATTAAACAACAAATATATTTCAGTTTTTAATCAGTTCATCAGGTTGGAGTAAAATATTATTCTGGTCATTCAGCTTTCCAGAGTTCAGGCAGACCTGATGAGGCGAGTCAGATCAATCAATCAATCAATCAATCAATAATGCCACATTTCCATTTGGATGATTTATCATTTTTCTCTTCATGCCAGACTGACAAAAGTCTTCAGTCTCAACTAAACTTCTCTTTTTTTAGAAGGACAGTTTTGTTTGCAGAATCTTCATAATTCATTTTATTTCTTGCTTTGGCTGTTTAACGGCTTCCCGTTCCACAGTTAAACGCTCATTTGAATTTAAAGTTTGAGAATCACCATTATATTTCTGGAAAATGGAACCAAAACAACAATATTATCGTTTACTGCGATAACGATTTATCGGATCATTCACTGAGCCCATTTACAGGTCTGGACTGCGGACGCTGACATTAGCACTAGCTGCTACTTGTTAGCACTGCTAGCATAACACCGCTGATAGGCTAACTCCTGTTAGCACAACAACAGTTTTTCCAGCGTCCAGTCAGATTGCGTAGAAGCAGAACTTAAGCCCCGGCTGGCCGATGGGAGCAGCTTGTTGATGTTGGCAGAACCGCGGATCCAGACGGATGTTTAGAAAAACTGACTAGTTGTGTTGAAGTTTTAAAATCTATTTAAATAATGAGTCAGGATCAACTCGTTTAGGTCAAATTATTATTAGAATCCTGAGTCTGCATCGTCTACAGCTGTGGAGAAACGAGAGGCAGAAAACGAGGCTGAACAGGGAAACGTCGCTTCAGGCAGATTTGATTTATTTCCTCAGACGGCAGCGAAGTCGGCCTGCTGCCGCCTTCACATCCGAGAATGTCAGACATTCAGTTTGTGCTGCTTCGTTTTGAAGATACAAATGAAAATAATATCTTCAAATACTAGTTAAATACTCATATTTAACTAAAATGGTGTCAAATGTTAGTGCTGCTACAATTTTAAAGATATTGATGAAAGCTTCCAGAGGTCAGAGGTCAACCACACCCGTCCCGTCGTACTTTCAGAATCAAACTACTTTGGCGTCGGTCACCTCGTCTGCGTTTGTGCTGCAAAAACTTTCATTTTGCTGCTTTTGCTTTGGAGATATTGAACCAGAAGTCTTAAAAACAATTCAGGAGTGGAATAAAAGGTTAAAAATGTTTTTCATTCTTAAAATAAAAAAAAATTATCACAGCTAAACAAAGACAATAAGGCTTGATTATTTTAGTTTACAGGTTTGTTTACCGACTCAGCAGAAACTGCATCAATATACAGAAAATATCCTGATTTGTTTTTGATGATGCTTCATGAATAACACAGTGAAGATAAACTTTTATTCAGCCCACTTTGTGTTTTTGCCTCTGACAGAAATTTAAATATCGTTTATCTGCTTCTGCACTAGTTTCATCTTGTTTTTTTCCTCAGTCTTTTAAAGTATTTTTTACTTTAATTTTGACTTGTGTATGGAAAAAAGGCTGTGATTTAAAACGATGGCGGCTCAAACGTTTGACACCAACTGTGTCTGATCTGCAGGAGGCATCAGGTGGAGAACCAGGTTCAGCCGTGAAGGCAAGTCGAAACACGCAGATTCTCTCAACAGAGCAGTCGGCCCACAAAACTGACTTATTAAATATGCTGTGATCAGAAGAAAGGCAGGAAGAGAGGGAGAAAATGTACACAAATATGAAATCAGCAGAAAAGAAGAAACTGTACAGCATTACATAAAATCCATTTGTATTCATTTCCATCATGTTATAATATTCCCAACATACCTGCAGCAGAGCGGGATACTGAATTTTATCACCATATGCTATTGTTGGGATAAAAACCAAACGTCTGTTTCTCATTAAACCAGACAGAACCTGAGTGAAGTCGCCCCCCACCTTCTTCAAATCAGACAAAATTGGTGTCAAACGTTTGTGCTGGTTTGTGCAGCAAAAATTTTCGTTTGTGCTGCTTTGGCTTTGAAGATATTAATGAAAGTGTAAAGGTCAAAAGGTCAACCAGCCCCCCAACTTTTATGAAATCCAACTTTCTTTATATCTTTAAAATGATAGCGGCACAAACGAAAATTTTTGCTGCACAAACATAGCACTAATGTCTGACACCGATTTTGTTTGATTTCATAAAAATAACGTTTCACGGTGATGTTGACCTGAGGGTCGGAGCCGACTCGACGCCTCTCAGCATGTTTCATCACCGATGTATTGCAGAGCAACTCACAGCCGTGCATGAAGGAAAAGGATTCCTGCTGTGTCCGTCCAGGCCTGCAGGGGGCGCTGGAAAGCCAGAAGAAACCATCTCACCATCACTGATGGACAACATGGTTGAACAATGCATCACGACATCACAGCTTCACATCAGTGACACATAATTATTGACCAGTTTTTTGTTTTAAATATTTGAAATCCGGTCAAACTGAAAGTGAAACATTTCCTGTTTTATTTTCATGTTTTTCATTTTAAAGCAGTTACAAGGAAAGGCTGCTGGTCAAAAGGCTGTTGCTAGGCAACCAAAGGGTGACCGAGTTAGCCGAAGCTACCCAGCTAGCTGGTTGAGCAGTTATTTACTCTGCCTACATCTCCCAGAATGCTGTGCGGTTCTGGATCAGAGTTCAGTGAAATTATTGATCATTTTATTGGATGTATTTTTTTTTATTGATTGCCTCTTATGATATACATCATATTATGCCGTTATTGCCCCGCCCCACATGGTGCCCAAAATAAAAACTGATTCACATGAGGATCACAATTCTCATTCACTACGACTCAGAATCGATGTAACACGTCCCAAATTCAAAAATATAAATAAATTAAAAGTAAAAAAAAAAATGTCTGTCTGCTGGCATCCATTTTGTAACTAAGCGGGACGACCTGACGTTACCATGGAAACGGCACTGTCTGGAGACAGTAGTGGAGCGGCACAACATGGAGAAAACTGTAAAGATCAAAGCCGGGTCAAAGCGGCCATCTTGGTTGAAGGAAAACATTTGGCCTGTTTTTGGTTTTTACTGGATTCCCGGGAGGAAACGTGGATCTGAGCCTCACCGTGTTCACGGTTCACCAGATGAAGGATGACAACTTCAGGAGCGCCATGTGTTAAAAACTTGCACTCATATTTACACTGCCTTTCCTCCTCCGTCTCATTATTCCATGGTTTGTTGTTTTGTAGTTTATCCACCTGGTTTCTGCTTGTGACCTGAAATGCTTCGTCGTTTCGTTCAGCAGTGATTCTACAAGCTGAGACCTGCCTTCACTTTGCTGCTGGTGAACCTGAAACTCCATCTGAGAAAACAAACTTTTTCTTCCTCACGTCTGAAACTGGAACTTTTCTGCTGTGATGTCACACTTTAATTTTTCTGTTAACATTTTTCACTGTTCTTATAGAAACAGACACACTGCTGCGTGACGTCACGCCCTTCAGCTCCCTCTGGAGTGAAAACAGTAGCATTAATGTTAGCTGTCAAGTTATCAACAGAACACGATAAATCTTAAATGTACACCTGAATGAAAAAGGGACGCAGTGCTTTGCTACACTACGACAACGAGATAACAAGGTCAGGAAAAAGTTTTAATGATAAAAGAAACTTGCAAGGAAGAGCGCGGAGTTCAGCAGGGTTTCCCCCAGTGTATTATAAGTCTGGCAGCCCGCCATGCTTTACTAGCCTCACCGCCAGGCTAAGCGTTGCTTGTTTACCTTAAGGGGGGAAAAAATAACTTTGTTTTTTTTTAAGCCGGGCTGCAAGCATCTCTGTTGCTCTTAGCATTTCACTAGCAGAGCAGATTTATCCTAAAGGATAGGTTTATAATGGGCTCTTTGCACCTCAGCTTCCGCGTTCGGGGTAAAGCGGCTCGATTGTTTCCGATCCAATACAAATATCATTTACATTAGGTGCTTTCAGGGCTTGGCCAAGGTTTGTACATCGATCCGAAGCCCCAACAAGTCAGCTGGAGAAAGGTTTTAAGATGTTCGCCTCGTTATACATTCACTGACACGAAGGTGAGTTTTACTTAAAACTTTGTGGCTAACAGTAACGTTAGCTTATGCTAGTAGGCAATATTCTCGGACATTGTTCTTGTAAAATGTGCTATTTAAGTATCTAAACATTCTAACGGACAATGTATTTATCTTATTTTCAAGTATATCATGTGTGTTTATTGTCGTTAGTGTCACAGACTAACGGGGTTCGGTTCCGGTTCGGACTTTTTACTTCCGAAGCCTGACGGAGCTCAACAAGCCTCATAGCTTGACAGTAGCGCAGCTCTGGTGTCAGAGATCTGGTTCAGCTGTTCAGGTTCAAAGTTGCTGCTTTTAGAAAAATATGACCGTGTTGCTTCATGTCTCCGTGTTATTTCGTTTTATTACCTTTGCATGTTTCTTGTTCAGAGCTCAGATAGGACGGTGTTTACAGCAGGATGTACAGGCGGATCAGTTGGCTGTCTGGCTCTGGTCTGCTCTCTCGTTCCCATAAACTCTTTCAGGCTGAATATAGAAGTGATTCCATGGAAATAACTCAGGGAGGCTCCTTTATTTACCATCCGTATCCCCGGTAGTTTTAGGCTGATCCGGAGTGAAGTGAAGGCTGCAAACTTTGCTGTGCGGCGTTAGCTGGTAGCGACAGATATTTACAAGCCATCTTCTTAATTCAGGATCGCTTGGAAATTAACGAAAACTTAAAAGCCCATTATATTAGGAAGACAACAATGTTAATGGTATTGTTTTTTTGCATCTAAAATACGACTTAGTCTTTTCTACCAGTCATGGTAACTCAAAGCGGAAAAAAGTGAGCCGCATTAGCTCCTGGAGATGTGACGTCAACGCCTTAGGTGCAAAGAGCCCATAGGTTTATAGTTTATGCATTTAAACCCACAGCGCGGACCAATCACAGCTGGCGCCTCGCGCTGCCGCTGCTTTACCTCAGCGGGATCGCGCACTGCCGCCTCCTTTCACTCAAACTGGACTCAGGCTGACCTGTATGGATATTTACATAAACTTACTGTGAGGAATTATGATCCTCTGGAGAAACTCTGGGTAAGAGTTTAAAACCCGCCGCGTAGCTCTGGTTGCAGCTCAATGTGAACAGCAGGAATAAGTTGTAGCGAATTCAGAGGCGCGTTGTGGAGCGGTGAGAATGATTTATCTTTGTGAACGAACAATTATATTCGGCGTTTCCTTCTCAACCCGCTGCCCAGCGTGTGGCTCTGTGTCTGTCTTCCCTGTAGAGTTCATGTCTGTGGTCCCTGTTGGCCGGAGCGTTAGTGGATAACGAGCAGCGCTAACCGCATCATGCAGGTTCAGCCCGGTGAGGAGCTTTAACGCTCTCCTCGGAGTCACGCATCACGCTGATTTTATATTATTTTATTATTATTTTTAGTATTATTTTTCCGGTTACACCATGCATCAAACCTTATCAAATGTGTCGTCTACTTAGAGTTAATGCGCGCGGAGATCTGAGAAACTCGTCCCATAAACTCGACCAACCAGAATAGTTTCTGTGATGATTAAAAACTCAACAGACACGAAATAGAACAACTAGTAAAGCCAAATCTCCGTTTGTTGCGCATCTCTGCAGTGCAGCAGATTTAACTCATCATGCAGGGCCGGTCCAAGGCTGCATGAGGCCTTGCACAGACTTTGACTTAGGGGCCCCTCTACCTGCTACAATCATCAGCACCTCTAGCAGCTTCTGTGTTAGATTTAGTGAAATATGGGAGAAGGGAGTAGTTTAATTGGCCAGCCTAAAAAGCAATAAATTATAATCGCAGTTTACTAATTTGGATTTGTAAATTCAAAGATTATCAGCATCAGATTGTTGCTATGGTAACAAAACAATCTACCTATGAATTTTGTTCTTTGACGTTTTACAAAGTAAACTTGCCAGCTCCTTAAAATCTTGCATTTAAATGTTAAACAATTTAAAATCTTTTAATTTATGTATGCTGAAATTGGATCAAGTTTAGCAGCATTGATCATCTCAATAAACAAGTGTTACATTTATGTATCTGTGGTCTGTTTTAAAATATTAGCGTTTATGGGGCCCCTGAGATCCTGGGGGCCTGACGGAGCTCCTGACTTAATTTGGATTAAACAGAAGTGCAAATTTGTTGTTTTTAGACTAGTTGCAGGTTTAAATAGCATTTCACTGGAGATGTTTTCCTGTAACATATAATTACACAGTAATACTTTAATATTTTCTGTCAACTTAACATCTTTTAATACAAAACCACCGTAGACCGTCGGTGGATCGCCTCGACCCCCCCACCACCAGGCTTAACAAGTTTTCTGGGGGAAACCCTGTTCAGTTATGCTAGCTTGACTATGACAAACATAGCATGTAGACGTGCTGCGGGATTCTGTCTGTTACGCTTCAGTTAGAAAACGAGAAAGGCGACCTAAATGCAGATCATCAGTTTATATTTGCTAATCAACCACTTCTGTGTTAGCTTAGCTAATAGCAGCAGTATCTAATTTACGACAGCGATCACTTATTAATAATCGAAAAATAAACCTGAAACTGTAATGGACTGAACGTTCTGGTCTCTGTGTGGGAAATGTTTTTGGTGTTGAATCCTGAAACATGCTGTGGCGTTGTTGACAGTTGCTACGGCGCAAAATGTCCGGATGTAAACAATGACATGTATAAAAATAAAACTGAGATTCGCACTTTTAGATAGATTTTTACCCAGAATGCAAATGGAAAAAACCGTGAGTGAAACGGTGACTGGGACTGACTAGTATATATTCCATTGAGGGAAAGTTAGTTTCACATCTGCTCAAGCCCCCTGGTGGTTGAAGAAAAATCCACATATAAACCGGAAAATACAATATATGAAAAAAAAAAAAAAAACACTGAATGCTCTCTGGTATGAGGAGGCGGGCCGGATCCAGCATTGTTCAGGGGGCCGGACCAAATGACGTGGCGGGCCGGATCCGGCCCGCGGGCCGTAGTTTGGGGACCCCTGATGTAAAGCACTTTGAGCCTTGCTGCTGAAATGTGCTATACAAATAAAATGTGATTGATTGATAACTGATCTAATTTTGCAGCTAATGGCATTTTCACAGTCTGAACAACAGAGCTGACAATCAATTGATTAGTTAGTTAACGATTATTTCAATAATAAATTGATTTGATTAATCATTTCAGCTTTTTTCCCCGTTTTATCTGAATTGATCTCAGTTCTTGCTGCTTCAGCCTCAGGTTTGCATCTAAACGTCGTTGTCTGGACACACAGTCTGACTCTCAGCAGCTGGAAAGCACGGTGGTGGAGGCATGATGGTCCGGGCAGCCGCTGTGGGTTAGCTGGCTCTGCCAAAGCCTGATCAGAACTTCAGGGTTTAGACTGTGTGTGTGTGGGGGGGAGGGGGGCTCCGTTTGGGCCCAATTAAAAAGCCCCAGCAGGATTGTTATTCCCAGTGGTTTCTGTAACCAAAGCCACAGTCTGAGCTGCTTCATCACTGCAACAATCTCCAACCAGATCAGGAAACGTTTCATCTGTTCAGCCAAAAATGCTTCAATTTTATAGAAAACTGGGAAAAGTTTCCAAACTCAAAGCTACATCCAGCAGATATAATCACATATATTCCCAATAATCAACCAGCTTCATGAGTTAATTTACCAAAAACACCAAATTGACTCAACATGTCCGCCTCAGTTCACACCAGTCAAACTCTTTCAGACTATCAGAACAAATTAAACATCCAATCTGACAACTGAAAAAATTAGAAATATACGAGTTAAAAATTAAATATTGACAAGAGGTCAATAAAAAATTTAAAAGTCCACAGAAAAGAAAAAACTAAAACAAATACATGATTAGATAAAGAACAGCTTCGGTAAAAATGATAAACTTATGTTCAGAAAATTAATATAACAATTAATAAAATATCATTTATTATATTAAAATTATATAATTTATTATAATTATAATGTAATTATATTGGAATTAATTCTATTAATTTATAAATATAAATTAAGTAAATTCAAATTACTTTAGTCCTAAAACTTAACCCAAAAATAAAAATAATAAATTTTGATAATAAAACTTAAATAATAATGAAATTCTAATAATTTAAATTAAATATTAAAATTGTGATCATACAAAAAAAGAGATAATTTAGATATATTTTGTAAAGGGTTTTTTTTGGCTCTAGTGGCCTTTATTTGAAAGTAGTTTGACAAGAAACAGGTGAATCACAGAGGGGGAAGAAATGTGGCAAATGTCGCCAGGCCGGGAATCGAACCTGCGACCACTGGCATGAGGACTAAGGACTCAATATGTGGGTCGTGCTTTGCCCCTGCACCACCACAGCAACCGATAATTTAGATATTTAAGCCTTCATCTTGGATTTCCCATGAAAATGACTGGCGTTCTGAACTGAAAAACCAGTCAGTAACTGAACGCTTGACCAACGTTAACCAGCCAAGAAGAAACCCGTCTAGTCGGGTTGCATCCATGCAGCCTGAGCATCGGACCAGCACCAACAGGTCACACAAACTATTTTAATTATTACGACACAAGTTCCTCCTGTGGATTAAACATGGCTGACCTGCTTCGTTGTCAGATGGTTGCTAAGCAACCAGAGTCACTCAGCTGGTCCAACCGCCCCAACGCTTCCCTTAGACTTCAACAAAACCTTCAAACATCATCCAATCATCCCACAAACAAGGACAGGTGGAACTCAGAGAGTTACATCACCTGGTCACTATGGCAACACATCTGCCAGGTCATTCCCATCACCTCTGCTGAAGTTTCCTCCAACTGACCCCCAGCAGGATGACCTCCAGGCTCCATGTGGTTCAGAACCACGAGGTCACAAAACGTTTCCTCCAGAAGAGCCTCAACACCTCAGAGCCACCAGCAGCGACCTGCAGGTCAAACCAGGCTGAAAACCCAGGCTGGAAACCAGGCTGGAAAACTGGTTGAAAACCAGGCTGAAAACTGGTTGAAAACCAGGCTGAAAACTGGTTGAAAACCAGGCTGAAAACTGGTTGAAAACCAGGCTGAAAACTGGTTGAAAACCAGGCTGAAAACTGGTTGAAAACCAGGCTGAATACCAGGCTGAAAACCAGGCTGAAAACCAGGCTGAAAACCAGGCTGAAAACTGGTTTAAAACTGGTTTAAAACCAGGCTGGAAACCAGGCTGAAAACCAGGCTGAAAACCAGGCTGAAAACCAGGCTGAAAACCAGGCTGGAAACCAGGCTGGAAACCAGGCTGGAAACCAGGCTGGAAACCAGGCTGAAAACCAGGCTGGAAACCAGGCTGGAAACCAGGCTGGAAACCAGGCTGAAAACCAGGCTGAAAACCAGGCTGAAAACCAGGCTGAAAACCAGGCTGGAAACCAGGCTGAAAACCAGGCTGAAAACCAGGCTGAAAACCAGGCTGAAAACCAGGCTGAAAACCAGGCTGAAAACCAGGCTGAAAACTGGTTGAAAACCAGGCTGAAAACCAGGCTGAAAACTGGTTTAAAACCAGGCTGAAAACCAGGCTGGAAACTGGTTTAAAACCAGGCTGAAAACCAGGCTGAAAACCAGGCTGGAAACCAGGCTGGAAACCAGGCTGAAAACCAGGCTGGAAACCAGGCTGAAAACCAGGCTGGAAACCAGGCTGAAAACTAGGCTGGAAACCAGGCTGAAAACTGGTTTAAAACCAGGCTGAAAACTGGTTTAAAACCAGGCTGGAAACTGGTTTAAAACCAGGCTGAAAACCAGGCTGGAAACTGGTTTAAAACCAGGCTGAAAACCAGGCTGGAAACCAGGCTGGAAACCAGGCTGGAAACCAGGCTGGAAACCAGGCTGAAAACCAGGCTGAAAACTAGGCTGGAAACCAGGCTGGAAACCAGGCTGAAAACTGGTTTAAAACCAGGCTGAAAACTGGTTTAAAACCAGGCTGGAAACTGGTTTAAAACCAGGCTGGAAACCAGGCTGAAAACCAGGCTGGAAACCAGGCTGGAAACCAGGCTGGAAACCAGGCTGGAAACCAGGCTGGAAACCAGGCTGGAAACCAGGCTGAAAACCAGGCTGGAAACCAGGCTGGAAACCAGGCTGAAAACCAGGCTGAAAACCAGGCTGAAAACTGGTTTAAAACCAGGCTGGAAACCAGGCTGGAAACCAGGCTGAAAACCAGGCTGAAAACCAGGCTGAAAACCAGGCTGAAAACCAGGCTGAAAACCAGGCTGAAAACCAGGCTGAAAACTGGTTTAAAACCAGGCTGAAAACCAGGCTGAAAACTGGTTTAAAACCAGGCTGAAAACCAGGCTGGAAACTGGTTTAAAACCAGGCTGAAAACCAGGCTGGAAACCAGGCTGGAAACCAGGCTGAAAACCAGGCTGGAAACCAGGCTGGAAACCAGGCTGAAAACTAGGCTGGAAACCAGGCTGAAAACTGGTTTAAAACCAGGCTGAAAACTGGTTTAAAACCAGGCTGGAAACTGGTTTAAAACCAGGCTGAAAACCAGGCTGGAAACTGGTTTAAAACCAGGCTGAAAACCAGGCTGGAAACCAGGCTGGAAACCAGGCTGGAAACCAGGCTGAAAACCAGGCTGAAAACCAGGCTGAAAACCAGGCTGAAAACCAGGCTGAAAACTAGGCTGGAAACCAGGCTGGAAACCAGGCTGAAAACTGGTTTAAAACCAGGCTGAAAACTGGTTTAAAACCAGGCTGGAAACTGGTTTAAAACCAGGCTGGAAACCAGGCTGAAAACCAGGCTGGAAACCAGGCTGGAAACCAGGCTGGAAACCAGGCTGGAAACCAGGCTGGAAACCAGGCTGGAAACCAGGCTGAAAACCAGGCTGAAAACTAGGCTGGAAACCAGGCTGAAAACTGGTTTAAAACCAGGCTGGAAACTGGTTTAAAACCAGGCTGGAAACTGGTTTAAAACCAGGCTGGAAACCAGGCTGAAAACCAGGCTGGAAACCAGGCTGAAAACAAGGTTGAAAACAAGGTTGAAAACCAGGCTGGAAACTAGGCTGGAAACCAGGCTGAAAACTAGGCTGAAAACCAGGCTGAAAACTGGTTTTAAACCAGGCTGGAAACCAGGCTGGAAACCAGGCTGGAAACTGGTTTAAAACCAGGCTGAAAACTGGTTTAAAACCAGGCTGAAAACCAGGCTGGAAACCAGGCTGAAAACCAGGCTGAAAACCAGGCTGAAAACTAGGCTGGAAACCAGGCTGAAAACTGGTTTAAAACCAGGCTGGAAACTGGTTTAAAACCAGGCTGGAAACTGGTTTAAAACCAGGCTGGAAACCAGGCTGAAAACCAGGCTGGAAACCAGGCTGAAAACAAGGTTGAAAACAAGGTTGAAAACCAGGCTGGAAACTAGGCTGGAAACCAGGCTGAAAACTAGGCTGAAAACCAGGCTGAAAACTGGTTTTAAACCAGGCTGGAAACCAGGCTGGAAACCAGGCTGGAAACCAGGCTGGAAACCAGGCTGGAAACCAGGCTGGAAACTGGTTTAAAACCAGGCTGAAAACTGGTTTAAAACCAGGCTGGAAACCAGGCTGAAAACTAGGCTGGAAACCAGGCTGAAAACCAGGCTGGAAACCAGGTTGAAAACTAGGCTGAAAACCAGGCTGAAAACCAGGCTGAAAACTAGGCTGAAAACTAGGCTGAAAACCAGGCTGAAAACCAGGCTGAAAACCAGGCTGAAAACCAGGCTGAAAACCAGGCTGGAAACCAGGCTGGAAACCAGGCTGGAAACCAGGCTGGAAACTGGTTTAAAACCAGGCTGGAAACCAGGCTGGAAACCAGGCTGAAAACTAGGCTGAAAACCAGGCTGGTTTCTACAGAACCAGACTCCAGGTTCTGTGGAAAATTTCTGCCTCACCTGAAAGAAGAGTTGGTAGTGATCTGGAAATGACAGGGAAGCCGGTAGGAAACAGGAGCTGTTTCAGGACAAACAGCTAATCAAAGTGGATACATTATATGCCGATTATAAGTTTTTTATAATGAGAGTCCGACTTGTTTTTAATATAATTTTCTCCCGCTCTCAGAGGAAACAGAGCGCAGTTGAATCTAAAATCGGGGTTTTTTGACCGGAGTCGGCTGAGCTCTCCACTTCCTGCCATCAACGTGCTCCTTTAAAAACAAAGCGCTCCGCTGGCAGCCTTTGCTTCCCGCCGGTCAGAACATCTCCTTCTTTAACCAATACACACCACCAACTCCTCTGAACTATCTGGACTTTCCCGAACTCAAACTCTGTATCGGGTCCGGACCTGCCGGTTCTGTTCGGCTCTCCGGACCCCGGAGGGCTGAGGGGGCGCTAGCCTCCAGCTAACAGGTTCTCCGGAGAGGAGAGAGAAAGAGGGGGGGACTTACAGATGTGAGGAGCGGTCTCATCTGCTCCATGTTGTTCTCCATCACCAGGAAAACCGGGAAAATCTCCACTCAGCTTCTCCGAGATCCTCCAAGTTCAGCTCCCAGCCCCCACCGCCTCCTCAGCCTTTTCTCTCCGCCACGATTACGCGGCTGCCCGGAATATATTAACTCTGGTTGTAAGCCCCGCCCTTTCCCGAGCGGCAGCTCGCTCAGCCAATGACGTTTCAGACTGTTTTTCAGTTCCACCAATAACAGAGTTGATAGGTAAAATGGGCGTGGCTTTACCGGTAACAAAGCACGGGAGCTTCTCATCAGTTGTTCCAGACTGATGGTTTCAGTTGCCGGTTAAACATGAGGTTTTCTAGGCTGCGAAAGACAAAACAATAACTCGTGTCATAAAGTTACTGAAACACATTCACAGAAACCTTTTTAATTAATGGCTGTGATTACTTATAAAAAATAAATAAATAAATAAAAGTGCGATCTTTATGAAATGTTGGGCAACTTCCTGGATCTACAGACAAATCATATAGATAAAGTTACACAGTCAGAAATGAACAGCAGTAATTTGGGCTATTTTGCCCGTTTTAGTAGAAAAACTGGGAGTTAATTTTTCACCAGGATGTTCATACATTCATAAATGTCACAGTCCCAAACTAAATATGTAGTAAGTTACATATCTACATCCAAATTTTAAAAAAATAACAACATTTAGGTTTGAAACTAAATATTTAGTTTTCTAATTTAGCTATAACCTAAATATATAGCTTATTTAGTTTGAAACTGACTTTTCTGAAAGAATTAATAACATGGTGAAAATATGACCTTGAAACATCAACACCCATTTCTTTCAGGGTACACTGAAAGAAAAGACTGAAGCTTAAAAAAAATGAATTCATTTGTTTCATAAAGTTTCTCAGACTTTATTTCAGTTTGTTTAACTTAGCATAAACTTACAATATATATTCTTGGATAAACTTAATTTGATTACTTGTAACAATTTACATTCTAAGTTGGATCACCTATTTTCTTTCTTAGCGTAAATAAAACAAAACGATCACTGTCACTTTACAAATGGCCCTTTTAGCACAGACCCGTCTGTTAAGATGTTTGTGCTGTTTGTGGTGCTCAAGCTCAGTCACATCTGTGAACATCAGTTTTCTTAAATGGACTCGGGTCTGGACTTTGACTAGGCCACTTTAACACATGGATCCATTCTATGATGCAGATCAGCTGCTCTTAGCTGGGCTGACACTGGATGACTGCAATGGATTTATTTTGAGGTTTCGGAGTAAAAAGGGATTAAGAAACAAAGGCACACCACACTTTTCAGATTTTATTAGAAAAGTTTGTGTTGTTCTGTCCCATCAAAGCCAGTAAGGCAGAAGTTTAAGGTCAGAGCAAGACAAAATGAGGAAACGATGGAGGGAAACGACGGAGGGGAAACGACGGAGGGGAAACGTCGGGGGGGAAACGACGGAGGGGAAACGTCGGAGGGGAAACGTCGGGGGGGAAACGATGGAGGGAAACGTCGGGGGGAAACGACGGAGGGAAACGTCGGGGGGTGTACAAATTTCTTCAGTCCATCTGGAGAAATGAAGAAAAACCTGAAGCAGAAAGAAGGCAGCTTCTTCATCCATCCATCATCCAACCATCCAATCATCCAACCATCCAACCATCATCCAACCGTCATCCGACCATCCAACCATCCAATCATTCAACCATCCAACCATCATCCATTCATCATCCAACCATCATCCATCCATCATCCATTCATCATCCAACCATCATCCATCCATCATCCAACCATCATCCATTCATCATCCAACCATCATCCATCCATCATCCAACCATCCATCCATCATCCATCTATCCATCATCCAACCATCATCCACCCATCATCCATCCATCCATCATCCACCTATCATCCAAACATCATCCAACCATCCAACCATCCAATCATCATCCAACCATCATCCATCCATCCATCCATCCATCCATCTATCCATCATCCATCCATCATCCACCCATCATCCAAACATCATCCAACCATCCAACCATCCAACCATCCAATCATCATCCAACCATCATCCATCCATCATCCAACCATCATCCATCCATCCATCCATCCATCCAATCATCATCCATCCATCCATCCATCCATCCATCCATCCATCCATCCATCCATCCATCCATCCAATCATCATCATCCATCATCCATCCATCCATCCATCCATCCATCCATCCATCCATCCATCCATCCATCCATCCATCCATCCAATCATCATCCATCCATCATCCATCCATCCATCCATCCATCCATCCATCCATCCATCCATCCATCCATCCATCCAATCATCATCCATCCATCCATCCATCCATCCATCCACCCATCCATCCATCCATCCATCCACCCTCATGCCTTTGGGTCCTGGATGTTCTGGTGTGAGTTGGGGTCTCCAGTCCATCACAGCTGTTTAGTGTCCAGGAGCCATTTTTACTGATCCCAGGCTGGGATTTCACCACTCTTAAGGGACTGAGAGAACGAACTGGACCCAGAAGGCCCTGTTCTGTCTGAGGGAGGCCTCAGCATTTGGCTTCCCGCCGCTCTAATCCCTCCGATTATTTCATGACCAAAGTCCTTGTTGTTCCCCTCTGGCCGACCCGCCGCTTTCTCCAGGTTTCCTTTCAGAAAAAAACATGAGGAAAATGTTCTGATTCACTTTACTCCATCATCTGAGGGAAAACGACCAGAACCAGGCCGCTCCAGGTGAGTCCAGGTGAGTCCAGGTGAGTCCAGTGAGTCCAGGTGCATTCAGGTGAGTCCAGTGAGTCCAGATGAGTCCAGTGAGTCCAGGTGCATTCAGGTGAGTCCAGGTGAGTCCAGTGAGTCCAGGTGCATTCAGGTGAGTCCAGTGAGTCCAGATGAGTCCAGTGAGTCCAGGTGCATTCAGGTGAGTCCAGTGAGTCCAGTGAGTCCAGGTGCATTCAGGTGAGTCCAGGTGAGTCCAGTGAGTCCAGGTGCATTCAGGTGAGTCCAGTGAGTCCAGATGAGTCCAGTGAGTCCAGGTGCATTCAGGTGAGTCCAGTGAGTCCAGATGAGTCCAGTGAGTCCAGGTGCATTCAGGTGAGTCCAGTGAGTCCAGGTGAGTCCAGTGAGTCCAGGTGCATTCAGGTGAGTCCAGTGAGTCCAGTGAGTCCAGGTGCATTCAGGTGAGTCCAGGTGCGTCCAGATGAGTCCAGGTGCATCCAGGTGAGTCCAGGTGCATTCAGGTGAGTCCAGTGAGTCCAGGTACATCCAGGTGAGTCCAGTGAGTCCAGGTACATCCAGGTGAGTCCAGGTGTGTTCAGGTGAGTCCAGGTGAATCCGGGTGAGTTCAGATGAGTCCAGGTGAATCTGAGTGAGTCCAGTGAGTCCAGGTGCATTCAGGTGAGTCCAGTGAGTCCAGGTACATCCAGGTGAGTCCAGTGAGTCCAGGTACATCCAGGTGAGTCCATTGAGTCCAGGTACATCCAGGTGAGTCCAGGTGCGTTCAGGTGAGTCCAGGTGAATCCGGGTGAGTCCAGTGAGTCCAGGTACATCCAGGTGAGTCCAGTGAGTCCAGGTACATCCAGGTGAGTCCAGGTGCGTTCAGGTGAGTCCAGGTGAATCCGGGTGAGTTCAGATGAGTCCAGGTGAATCTGAGTGAGTCCAGTGAGTCCAGGTGCATTCGGGTGAGTCCAGTGAGTCCAGGTACATCCAGGTGAGTCCAGGTGCGTTCAGGTGAGTCCAGGTGAATCCGGGTGAGTTCAGATGAGTCCAGGTGAATCTGGGTGAGTCCTGGTGAGTCCAAGTGAGTCCGGTGAGTCCAGGTACGTCCAGGTGAGTCCAGGTGCATTCAGGTGTTTCTCTGGTCCGGTTCCTTCCATTAAAACCAGTAAATAGAAGTAGCCTTTATTGCCTCACAGAGGGGAAACTCCGTAGGGTAGAAATGGGCGGGGCTTATTTCACTAAAGGATTAAACTGATATTCAGTTTTAGCTTGAGACTTACAAGTTATTGGGCAAAATCTGTCCAGTGCTACAGCGCCCCCTAGGCAATGAATTTTTATATTTGAAAAGTTATTTTTTTGCCAGACTGGGTTTTAGTGAAGAAGAAGAACATTAATAATACAGAAGAAGAAGAAGAAGAAGAAGAGCGCCCAGTTCCCTCAGTGTTCCTTGGCCACACATGGACAATCTCAAGTTGGGACGGTTCTCCTGGTTTCTGACCCGGTTTTGAAAGTTAAAGTGTCTTAAATATCTTAAAAGGACAAAAGTTTAAAGAAGAACAAATCTCTGAGGAACTGTGTGTTAAATCTGCATTCAAGGCTTCAGTGCAGTGCATCAAGTGGAGGACCAGACTTTGACTAGGCCGTTGATTCCTGCTGTGTATCATTGCTGTGTTTGAGTCATTGTTCTATTGATGACTCCATATTTCAGGAAACAGGAAACTTTCTCCTGTGGCCCCAGTTGCTTCCTGTCCTCTGAATGATGACTCAGCGTTCAGCAACAATGGAACAATAAAGTTTCAACAACTCTTCTCATGATGAACCAGAGTCACCAAACCCTGGAGAGTTTTTGTCAGAGCAGAATAAACCCAATCCGGTTTGGACCGCCATGAGAACCATCAGAACCGGTCTAACCGGGTCACAGGAAGCTGAACTTGCCCTGACCCAGTTATCTTTCTGAACTCTTTCCCAGTTTTCCATAATCCCAGTTTAACTCTGAGGATTTTCCCAGGATTAGCTTGGTGTGGTGATGGTTCTGACCCGGTTAAACCTTCAGAACCTTTTGGATCCAAACAGGTTCTCCATCCAGCAGTTCCTGTCTCCCACTGCTAGATGACTTCCTGTTTTCTGTCCAATCAGAGCCCAGACACGCCTCAGGTCGCATGTTTTTCATATTTCCCATCAGCCACTTAAATTTCAAGATTTTTCAAGATGGCTGCCATTTATTTGAGCCTTTTAAACTAATTCTTGCTATGAAATGTTCCCCATTTTCATGACTCATGAACTTTATGCCACATCATCTGTCCAAACAACGCTAAAGTGATCAAATGTAACTGAATCAGAAAGGAGGACGTTGCTGTTAGTGAGTCTCAGAGCAGGAGAAGAAGAGAGGTCGATGCCTTGATGTTAGTGTTAGCTTCGGCTAAGTTTAAAATGAGCTTGTCAGTTTGGCATTAGCATCTGCTATTTTTTTATGTGCTTAGTGGTATAGCATTATCTTCTGCTAACTGTTTACTGGTTTAGCATTATCTTCTGCTAACTGTTTACCGGTTTAGCATTAGCTTCTGCTAACTGTTTACCGGTTTAGCATTAGCTTCTGCTAACTGTTTACCGGTTTAGCATTAGCTTCTGCTAACTGTTTACTGGTTTAGCATTAGCTTCTGCTAACTGTTTAGATGATTGTACTGCAAATATTTATTCTTCATTACAACCATGTCGGCCATTTTAAAAATGTCCCCCAGAAAAAGTAAACACAAAATCAGGAAAATATATATGTATGATTTTTATGGTTCTCCAATCATGTAGGCTATGATTGGTGATAATAGACGATTTTAGTACAAAACCATGTATTATCTTGAAAACATTATCAGTGATTTCTGTGGGACCAGTAATGTAGGATTTGAGCCAAAACTAAACTCTCCTTGACGGCCATTTTGATTTATTTCATTTTATTTCAAATGAATCTCATCTGTGCCTCGTTAAGGTCAGGATGTTTAAGGTTTTCTGAATATTCATTGGACCAGCAGGCGGTTCTGCTGCCCGGTCCGGTTTGTTTCAGGACGTATGGTGCTGTGGGCAGCAGAACCTCCTGGCATCAGACGCTCGTCGCTGATTCCAGGGAAGCCAGAAAGAAGGAAGACGAAGAAGCATCAACATTTCTTCTGATTTATTCCTCCTGATGGAAACAACCAAACTGCAGGAGAAGCTGCTCTAAATGAACGTCTGAGACGACCTTTGACCTGCTGGGAGCTTCATAACTCCATCTGCTCTACTTTAGGTCATGGCAGTGACCTGCAAATCTGCACAGTCCTGATCTGGCTCCAGCTTGGTTTAGGAGCCAGATCAGGTTTTTGGGAGGAGCTTCAAACGGAAATATTTTCAAAATGTGATTAAAAACATGTTAAAGAAAAACTTAAAATCATTCAGTTGAATTAAAAATGTGTTAATGAATAATTTAAAAGCATTTCCTCACAGTTCTTGATCTGATCACAGAAACAAAATAAAGTAAAATAAAGAGTAGCAGAAATATTTATTCACTTTACATCAAGCAACTGCATTTCCCATGATGCAACTGCAGTTTTCTGTCGAAACATAAAAACAGAAACAAATGGACAATATTAATTTCTGATATTTAAGAAATATCTTACATTACACGTTTTATTTCCAGTAAATTTTTCATATTTTGCTATAAAATATGATAAAAACATCTTTCTAACTTTTGACTTGTTTTCCAGTCAGACTGAAGTGAGATTATCTCGAATAAGAGTTTTTATTTTTTATTTTCTCTCTATTTTCATGAAATAGATGTTTTATTTTAAACTGACTCCTATAGAATCAGGAAACAAATAAAACATGGAAACTGGCAGGAAGAGCAGATCTGGTCCCATTTATTTTATAAATATAAAAATTTGATATTTAAATCATATTTTTAATCATCCTGAACATTAAATTAAACATTTTTCATAATATTTGATCTCTATCTACAAGTTTCTGTGTTGACCTTTGACCCTGAAGCTCCTCCCTATTGAGGAGGTTCGGGTCCAGATCGGGTCAGAGTTTCCTGGTAGTCTGTGGCGCCTCCTGGTGGCCAGTTCAACACCAGCCGTCGTAAGTGGCAGGTCAAAGGTCAACCGGGTGACTACAGGCCCTTCCCCCCCGGTGGGCGGAGCCAAACATCAGGAGCCGGCCCAGGTGAGTCAGAACCAGGTGCTTCATGCCGCCGGCCGGCTTCGCCTGGGACGCAGTGATGCATGCTGGGAGATCCGGCCTGGAGGAAGGAGAAGTCAGACCAGGACCAGAACCTGGACTAGGACCAGGACCAGGCACAGGACCAGGATCAGGACCAGGACCAGGACAAGGACCAGGACCAGGACCATAACCAGAACCAGAACCAGGATCAGGACCAGGACCAGGACCAGAACTTGGACCATAACCAGAACCAGGATCAGGACCAGGACCAGAACCTGGACTAGGACCAGGACCAGGCACATGACCAGGATCAGGACCAGGACCAGGACTCCAGGCACAGGACCAGGATCAGGACCAGGACCAGGACTAGGACCAGAACCTGGACTAGGACCAGGAACAGAACCTGGACTAGGACCAGGAACAGAACCTGGACTAGGACCAGGACCAGAACCAGGACCAGAACCTGGACTAGGACCAGGACCAGAACCTGGACTAGGACCAGAACCTGGACTAGGACCAGAACCAGGACCAGGACCAGGACCAGAACCTGGACTAGGACCAGAACCAGGACCATAACCAGAACCAGGATCAGGACCAGGACCAGAACCTGGACCAGGACCAGGACCAGGCACAGGACCAGGATCAGGACCAGGACCAGGACTAGGACCAGAACCAGGATCAGGACCAGAACCTGGACAAGGACCAGAACCAGGATCAGGACCAGGACCTGGACCAGGACCAGGACCAGAACCAGGACCAAGACCAGGACCAGAACCTGGACTAGGACCAGGACCGGGACCAGGACCAGGACCAGGACCAGAACCTGGACTAGGACCAGGATCAGAGCCAGGACCAGGACCAGAACCTGGACTAGGACCAGAACCAGGACCAGAACCTGGACCAGGACAAGAACCAGGACCAAGACCAGGACCAGGACCAGAACCTGGACTAGGACCAGGACCAGGACCGGGACCAGGACCAGGACCAGGACCTGGACAAAGACCTGGACCAGGACCAGGACCAGGAACAGAACCTGGACCAAGACCAGGACCAGGACCAGAACCTGGACCTTGACCAGAACCAGGACTAGGACCAGGACCAGAACCAGAACCAGAACCAGGACCAGGACCAGGAGTAGAACCTGGACTACGACCAGAACCAGGATCAGGACCAAGACCAGAACCAGGACCATAACCAGAACCAGGATCAGGACCAGGACCAGGACCAGGACCAGGACCAGAAGCTGGACCATAACCAGAACCAGGATCAGGACCAGGACCAGGACCAGAACCTGGACCAGGACCAGGACCAGGCACAGGACCAGGATCAGGACCAGGACCAGGACTAGGACCAGAACCAGGATCAGGACCAGGACCAGGACCAGAACCAGGACCATAACCAGAACCAGGACCAGGACCAGGACCAGAACCTGGACTAGGACCAGGACCAGGCACAGGACCAGGATCAGGACCAGCACTAGGACCAGAACCTGGACTAGGACCAGGACCAGAACCTGGACTAGGACCAGGACGAGGACCAGAACCAGGACCAGAACCTGGAGTAGGACCAGGACCAGAACCTGGACTAGGATCAGGACCAGAACCTGGACTAGGACCAGAACCAGGACCATAACCAGAACCAGGATCAGGACCAGGACTAGGACCAGAACCTGGACTAGGACCAGGCACAGGACCAGGATCAGGACCAGGATCAGGACCAGCACTAGGACCAGAACCTGGACTAGGACCAGGACCAGAACCTGGACTAGGACCAGGACCAGGACCAGAACCTGGACTAGGACCAGGCACAGGACCAGGATCAGGACCAGGACCAGGACCAGGACCAGAACCTGGACTAGGACCAGAACCGGGACCAGGACCAGGACCAGGACCAGGACCTGGACTTGGACCAGGACAACGACCAAAACCTGGACTAGGACCAGGACCAGAACCAGAACCAGAACCAGGACCAGGTCCAGGAGTAGAACCTGGACTACGACCAGAACCAGGATCAGGACTAGGACCAGGACCAGAACCTGGACCAGGACCAGGAGCAGGAACAGGACCAGAACCTGGGCCAGGACCAGGACCAGGACCAGGACGAGGACCAGGACCAGAACCTGGACGAGGACCAGGACCAGCACCTGGACTAGGACCAGGACCAGAACCAGGACGAGGACCAGGACCAGAACCTGGACTAGGACCAGGACCAGAACCTGGACTAGGACCAGGACCAGAACCAGGACGAGGACCAGGACCAGGACCAGGACCAGGACCAGAACCAGGATCAGGACCTGGACCAGGACCAGGACCAGAACCAGGACCAAGACCAGGACCAGAACCAGGACTAGGACCAGGACCAGGACCAGGACCGGGACCAGGACCAGAACCTGGCCTAGGACCAGGACCAGGACCAGGACCAGGACCAGAACCTGGACTAGGACCAGAACCAGGACCGGGACCAGGACCAGGACCAGGACCTGGACTTGGACAAAGACCTGGACCAGGACCAGGACCAGGACCAGAACCTGGACATGGACCAGAACCAGAACTAGGACCAGGACCAGGATCAGGACCAGGACCAGAACCTGGACCAGGACCAGGACCAGGACCAGGCACAGGACCAGGATCAGGACCAGGACCAGGACTAGGACCAGAACCAGGATCAGGACCAGGACCAGGACCAGAACCAGGACCATAACCAGAACCAGGACCAGGACCAGAACCTGGACTAGGACCAGGACCAGGCACAGGACCAGGATCAGGACCAGCACTAGGACCAGAACCTGGACTAGGACCAGGACCAGAACCTGGACTAGGACCAGGACGAGGACCAGAACCTGGAGTAGGACCAGGACCAGAACCTGGACTAGGATCAGGACCAGAACCTGGACTAGGACCAGAACCAGGACCATAACCAGAACCAGGATCAGGACCAGGACCAGAACCTGGACTAGGACCAGGACCAGGACCGGGACCAGGACCAGGACCAGGACCTGGACAAAGACCTGGACCAGGACCAGGACCAGGACCAGAACCTGGACCAAGACCAGGACCAGGACCAGAACCTGGACCTTGACCAGAACCAGGACTAGGACCAGGACCAGAACCAGAACCAGAACCAGGACCAGGACCAGGAGTAGAACCTGGACTACGACCAGAACCAGGATCAGGACCAAGACCAGAACCAGGACCATAACCAGAACCAGGATCAGGACCAGGACCAGGACCAGGACCAGGACCAGAAGCTGGACCATAACCAGAACCAGGATCAGGACCAGGACCAGGACCAGAACCTGGACCAGGACCAGGACCAGGCACAGGACCAGGATCAGGACCAGGACCAGGACTAGGACCAGAACCAGGATCAGGACCAGGACCAGGACCAGAACCAGGACCATAACCAGAACCAGGACCAGGACCAGGACCAGAACCTGGACTAGGACCAGGACCAGGCACAGGACCAGGATCAGGACCAGCACTAGGACCAGAACCTGGACTAGGACCAGGACCAGAACCTGGACTAGGACCAGGACGAGGACCAGAACCAGGACCAGAACCTGGAGTAGGACCAGGACCAGAACCTGGACTAGGATCAGGACCAGAACCTGGACTAGGACCAGAACCAGGACCATAACCAGAACCAGGATCAGGACCAGGACTAGGACCAGAACCTGGACTAGGACCAGGCACAGGACCAGGATCAGGACCAGGATCAGGACCAGCACTAGGACCAGAACCTGGACTAGGACCAGGACCAGAACCTGGACTAGGACCAGGACCAGGACCAGAACCTGGACTAGGACCAGGCACAGGACCAGGATCAGGACCAGGACCAGGACCAGGACCAGAACCTGGACTAGGACCAGAACCAGGACCGGGACCAGGACCAGGACCAGGACCAGGACCTGGACTTGGACCAGGACAACGACCAAAACCTGGACTAGGACCAGGACCAGAACCAGAACCAGAACCAGGACCAGGTCCAGGAGTAGAACCTGGACTACGACCAGAACCAGGATCAGGACTAGGACCAGGACCAGAACCTGGACCAGGACCAGGAGCAGGAACAGGACCAGAACCTGGGCCAGGACCAGGACCAGGACCAGGACGAGGACCAGGACCAGAACCTGGACGAGGACCAGGACCAGCACCTGGACTAGGACCAGGACCAGAACCAGGACTGGGACCAGGACCAGGACCAGGACCTGGACTTGGACAAAGACCTGGACCAGGACCAGGACCAGGACCAGAACCTGGACATGGACCAGAACCAGAACTAGGACCAGGACCAGGATCAGGACCAGGACCAGAACCTGGACCAGGACCAGGACCAGGACCAGGCACAGGACCAGGATCAGGACCAGGACCAGGACTAGGACCAGAACCAGGATCAGGACCAGGACCAGGACCAGAACCAGGACCATAACCAGAACCAGGACAAGGACCAGAACCTGGACTAGGACCAGGACCAGGCACAGGACCAGGATCAGGACCAGCACTAGGACCAGAACCTGGACTAGGACCAGGACCAGAACCTGGACTAGGACCAGGACGAGGACCAGAACCTGGAGTAGGACCAGGACCAGAACCTGGACTAGGATCAGGACCAGAACCTGGACTAGGACCAGAACCAGGACCATAACCAGAACCAGGATCAGGACCAGGACCAGAACCTGGACTAGGACCAGGACCAGGACCGGGACCAGGACCAGGACCAGGACCTGGACAAAGACCTGGACCAGGACCAGGACCAGGACCAGAACCTGGACCAAGACCAGGACCAGGACCAGAACCTGGACCTTGACCAGAACCAGGACTAGGACCAGGACCAGAACCAGAACCAGAACCAGGACCAGGACCAGGAGTAGAACCTGGACTACGACCAGAACCAGGATCAGGACCAAGACCAGAACCAGGACCATAACCAGAACCAGGATCAGGACCAGGACCAGGACCAGGACCAGGACCAGAAGCTGGACCATAACCAGAACCAGGATCAGGACCAGGACCAGGACCAGAACCTGGACCAGGACCAGGACCAGGCACAGGACCAGGATCAGGACCAGGACCAGGACTAGGACCAGAACCAGGATCAGGACCAGGACCAGGACCAGAACCAGGACCATAACCAGAACCAGGACCAGGACCAGGACCAGAACCTGGACTAGGACCAGGACCAGGCACAGGACCAGGATCAGGACCAGCACTAGGACCAGAACCTGGACTAGGACCAGGACCAGAACCTGGACTAGGACCAGGACGAGGACCAGAACCAGGACCAGAACCTGGAGTAGGACCAGGACCAGAACCTGGACTAGGATCAGGACCAGAACCTGGACTAGGACCAGAACCAGGACCATAACCAGAACCAGGATCAGGACCAGGACTAGGACCAGAACCTGGACTAGGACCAGGCACAGGACCAGGATCAGGACCAGGATCAGGACCAGCACTAGGACCAGAACCTGGACTAGGACCAGGACCAGAACCTGGACTAGGACCAGGACCAGGACCAGAACCTGGACTAGGACCAGGCACAGGACCAGGATCAGGACCAGGACCAGGACCAGGACCAGAACCTGGACTAGGACCAGAACCAGGACCGGGACCAGGACCAGGACCAGGACCAGGACCTGGACTTGGACCAGGACAACGACCAAAACCTGGACTAGGACCAGGACCAGAACCAGAACCAGAACCAGGACCAGGTCCAGGAGTAGAACCTGGACTACGACCAGAACCAGGATCAGGACTAGGACCAGGACCAGAACCTGGACCAGGACCAGGAGCAGGAACAGGACCAGAACCTGGGCCAGGACCAGGACCAGGACCAGGACGAGGACCAGGACCAGAACCTGGACGAGGACCAGGACCAGCACCTGGACTAGGACCAGGACCAGAACCAGGACCGGGACCAGGACCAGGACCAGGACCTGGACTTGGACAAAGACCTGGACCAGGACCAGGACCAGGACCAGAACCTGGACATGGACCAGAACCAGAACTAGGATCAGGACCAGGACCAGGACCAGAACCTGGACCAGGACCAGGACCAGGCACAGGACCAGGATCAGGACCAGGACCAGGACTAGGACCAGAACCAGGATCAGGACCAGGACCAGGACCAGAACCAGGCACAGGACCAGGATCAGGACCAGGACCAGGACTAGGACCAGAACCAGGATCAGGACCAGGACCAGGACCAGAACCAGGACCATAACCAGAACCAGGACCAGGACCAGGACCAGAACCTGGACTAGGACCAGGACCAGGCACAGGACCAGGATCAGGACCAGCACTAGGACCAGAACCTGGACTAGGACCAGGACCAGAACCTGGACTAGGACCAGGACGAGGACCAGAACCAGGACCAGAACCTGGAGTAGGACCAGGACCAGAACCTGGACTAGGATCAGGACCAGAACCTGGACTAGGACCAGAACCAGGACCATAACCAGAACCAGGATCAGGACCAGGACTAGGACCAGAACCTGGACTAGGACCAGGCACAGGACCAGGATCAGGACCAGGATCAGGACCAGCACTAGGACCAGAACCTGGACTAGGACCAGGACCAGAACCTGGACTAGGACCAGGACCAGGACCAGAACCTGGACTAGGACCAGGCACAGGACCAGGATCAGGACCAGGACCAGGACCAGGACCAGAACCTGGACTAGGACCAGAACCGGGACCAGGACCAGGACCAGGACCAGGACCTGGACTTGGACCAGGACAACGACCAAAACCTGGACTAGGACCAGGACCAGAACCAGAACCAGAACCAGGACCAGGTCCAGGAGTAGAACCTGGACTACGACCAGAACCAGGATCAGGACTAGGACCAGGACCAGAACCTGGACCAGGACCAGGAGCAGGAACAGGACCAGAACCTGGGCCAGGACCAGGACCAGGACCAGGACGAGGACCAGGACCAGAACCTGGACTAGGACCAGGACCAGGCACAGGACCAGGATCAGGACCAGCACTAGGACCAGAACCTGGACTAGGACCAGGACCAGAACCTGGACTAGGACCAGGACGAGGACCAGAACCAGGACCAGAACCTGGAGTAGGACCAGGACCAGAACCTGGACTAGGATCAGGACCAGAACCTGGACTAGGACCAGAACCAGGACCATAACCAGAACCAGGATCAGGACCAGGACTAGGACCAGAACCTGGACTAGGACCAGGCACAGGACCAGGATCAGGACCAGGATCAGGACCAGCACTAGGACCAGAACCTGGACTAGGACCAGGACCAGAACCTGGACTAGGACCAGGACCAGGACCAGAACCTGGACTAGGACCAGGCACAGGACCAGGATCAGGACCAGGACCAGGACCAGGACCAGAACCTGGACTAGGACCAGAACCAGGACCGGGACCAGGACCAGGACCAGGACCAGGACCTGGACTTGGACCAGGACAACGACCAAAACCTGGACTAGGACCAGGACCAGAACCAGAACCAGAACCAGGACCAGGTCCAGGAGTAGAACCTGGACTACGACCAGAACCAGGATCAGGACTAGGACCAGGACCAGAACCTGGACCAGGACCAGGAGCAGGAACAGGACCAGAACCTGGGCCAGGACCAGGACCAGGACCAGGACGAGGACCAGGACCAGAACCTGGACGAGGACCAGGACCAGCACCTGGACTAGGACCAGGACCAGAACCAGGACCGGGACCAGGACCAGGACCAGGACCTGGACTTGGACAAAGACCTGGACCAGGACCAGGACCAGGACCAGAACCTGGACATGGACCAGAACCAGAACTAGGATCAGGACCAGGACCAGGACCAGAACCTGGACCAGGACCAGGACCAGGCACAGGACCAGGATCAGGACCAGGACCAGGACTAGGACCAGAACCAGGATCAGGACCAGGACCAGGACCAGAACCAGGCACAGGACCAGGATCAGGACCAGGACCAGGACTAGGACCAGAACCAGGATCAGGACCAGGACCAGGACCAGAACCAGGACCATAACCAGAACCAGGACCAGGACCAGGACCAGAACCTGGACTAGGACCAGGACCAGGCACAGGACCAGGATCAGGACCAGCACTAGGACCAGAACCTGGACTAGGACCAGGACCAGAACCTGGACTAGGACCAGGACGAGGACCAGAACCAGGACCAGAACCTGGAGTAGGACCAGGACCAGAACCTGGACTAGGATCAGGACCAGAACCTGGACTAGGACCAGAACCAGGACCATAACCAGAACCAGGATCAGGACCAGGACTAGGACCAGAACCTGGACTAGGACCAGGCACAGGACCAGGATCAGGACCAGGATCAGGACCAGCACTAGGACCAGAACCTGGACTAGGACCAGGACCAGAACCTGGACTAGGACCAGGACCAGGACCAGAACCTGGACTAGGACCAGGCACAGGACCAGGATCAGGACCAGGACCAGGACCAGGACCAGAACCTGGACTAGGACCAGAACCGGGACCAGGACCAGGACCAGGACCAGGACCTGGACTTGGACCAGGACAACGACCAAAACCTGGACTAGGACCAGGACCAGAACCAGAACCAGAACCAGGACCAGGTCCAGGAGTAGAACCTGGACTACGACCAGAACCAGGATCAGGACTAGGACCAGGACCAGAACCTGGACCAGGACCAGGAGCAGGAACAGGACCAGAACCTGGGCCAGGACCAGGACCAGGACCAGGACCAGGACCAGGACCAGAACCTGGACGAGGACCAGGACCAGCACCTGGACTAGGACCAGGACCAGAACCAGGACGAGGACCAGGACCAGAACCTGGACTAGGACCAGGACCAGAACCTGGACTAGGACCAGGACCAGAACCAGGACGAGGACCAGGACCAGGACCAGGACCAGGACCAGAACCAGGATCAGGACCTGGACCAGGACCAGGACCAGAACCAGGACCAAGACCAGGACCAGAACCAGGACTAGGACCAGGACCAGGACCAGGACCGGGACCAGGACCAGAACCTGGCCTAGGACCAGGACCAGGACCAGGACCAGGACCAGAACCTGGACTAGGACCAGAACCAGGACCGGGACCAGGACCAGGACCAGGACCTGGACTTGGACAAAGACCTGGACCAGGACCAGGACCAGAACCTGGACATGGACCAGAACCAGAACTAGGACCAGGACCAGGATCAGGACCAGGACCAGAACCTGGACCAGGACCAGGACCAGGACCAGGCAAAGGACCAGGATCAGGACCAGGACCAGGACTAGGACCAGAACCAGGATCAGGACCAGGACCAGAACCAGGACCATAACCAGAACCAGGACCAGGACCAGAACCTGGACTAGGACCAGGACCAGGCACAGGACCAGGATCAGGACCAGCACTAGGACCAGAACCTGGACTAGGACCAGGACCAGAACCTGGACTAGGACCAGGACGAGGACCAGAACCTGGAGTAGGACCAGGACCAGAACCTGGACTAGGATCAGGACCAGAACCTGGACTAGGACCAGAACCAGGACCATAACCAGAACCAGGATCAGGACCAGGACCAGAACCTGGACTAGGACCAGGACCAGGACCGGGACCAGGACCAGGACCAGGACCTGGACAAAGACCTGGACCAGGACCAGGACCAGGACCAGAACCTGGACCAAGACCAGGACCAGGACCAGAACCTGGACCTTGACCAGAACCAGGACTAGGACCAGGACCAGAACCAGAACCAGAACCAGGACCAGGACCAGGAGTAGAACCTGGACTACGACCAGAACCAGGATCAGGACCAAGACCAGAACCAGGACCATAACCAGAACCAGGATCAGGACCAGGACCAGGACCAGGACCAGGACCAGAAGCTGGACCATAACCAGAACCAGGATCAGGACCAGGACCAGGACCAGAACCTGGACCAGGACCAGGACCAGGCACAGGACCAGGATCAGGACCAGGACCAGGACTAGGACCAGAACCAGGATCAGGACCAGGACCAGGACCAGAACCAGGACCATAACCAGAACCAGGACCAGGACCAGGACCAGAACCTGGACTAGGACCAGGACCAGGCACAGGACCAGGATCAGGACCAGCACTAGGACCAGAACCTGGACTAGGACCAGGACCAGAACCTGGACTAGGACCAGGACGAGGACCAGAACCAGGACCAGAACCTGGAGTAGGACCAGGACCAGAACCTGGACTAGGATCAGGACCAGAACCTGGACTAGGACCAGAACCAGGACCATAACCAGAACCAGGATCAGGACCAGGACTAGGACCAGAACCTGGACTAGGACCAGGCACAGGACCAGGATCAGGACCAGGATCAGGACCAGCACTAGGACCAGAACCTGGACTAGGACCAGGACCAGAACCTGGACTAGGACCAGGACCAGGACCAGAACCTGGACTAGGACCAGGCACAGGACCAGGATCAGGACCAGGACCAGGACCAGGACCAGAACCTGGACTAGGACCAGAACCAGGACCGGGACCAGGACCAGGACCAGGACCAGGACCTGGACTTGGACCAGGACAACGACCAAAACCTGGACTAGGACCAGGACCAGAACCAGAACCAGAACCAGGACCAGGTCCAGGAGTAGAACCTGGACTACGACCAGAACCAGGATCAGGACTAGGACCAGGACCAGAACCTGGACCAGGACCAGGAGCAGGAACAGGACCAGAACCTGGGCCAGGACCAGGACCAGGACCAGGACGAGGACCAGGACCAGAACCTGGACGAGGACCAGGACCAGCACCTGGACTAGGACCAGGACCAGAAC
This sequence comes from Poecilia mexicana, assembly GCF_051168715.1. Classification (NCBI taxonomy): domain Eukaryota; kingdom Metazoa; phylum Chordata; class Actinopteri; order Cyprinodontiformes; family Poeciliidae; genus Poecilia; species Poecilia mexicana. The sequence continues at coordinate 2,663,160 of NW_028263385.1, forward strand.
CAGGACCGGGACCAGGACCAGGACCAGGACCTGGACTTGGACAAAGACCTGGACCAGGACCAGGACCAGGACCAGAACCTGGACATGGACCAGAACCAGAACTAGGACCAGGACCAGGATCAGGACCAGGACCAGAACCTGGACCAGGACCAGGACCAGGACCAGGCACAGGACCAGGATCAGGACCAGGACCAGGACTAGGACCAGAACCAGGATCAGGACCAGGACCAGGACCAGAACCAGGACCATAACCAGAACCAGGACCAGGACCAGAACCTGGACTAGGACCAGGACCAGGCACAGGACCAGGATCAGGACCAGCACTAGGACCAGAACCTGGACTAGGACCAGGACCAGAACCTGGACTAGGACCAGGACGAGGACCAGAACCTGGAGTAGGACCAGGACCAGAACCTGGACTAGGATCAGGACCAGAACCTGGACTAGGACCAGAACCAGGACCATAACCAGAACCAGGATCAGGACCAGGACCAGAACCTGGACTAGGACCAGGACCAGGACCGGGACCAGGACCAGGACCAGGACCTGGACAAAGACCTGGACCAGGACCAGGACCAGGACCAGAACCTGGACCAAGACCAGGACCAGGACCAGAACCTGGACCTTGACCAGAACCAGGACTAGGACCAGGACCAGAACCAGAACCAGAACCAGGACCAGGACCAGGAGTAGAACCTGGACTACGACCAGAACCAGGATCAGGACCAAGACCAGAACCAGGACCATAACCAGAACCAGGATCAGGACCAGGACCAGGACCAGGACCAGGACCAGAAGCTGGACCATAACCAGAACCAGGATCAGGACCAGGACCAGGACCAGAACCTGGACCAGGACCAGGACCAGGCACAGGACCAGGATCAGGACCAGGACCAGGACTAGGACCAGAACCAGGATCAGGACCAGGACCAGGACCAGGACCATAACCAGAACCAGGACCAGGACCAGGACCAGAACCTGGACTAGGACCAGGACCAGGCACAGGACCAGGATCAGGACCAGCACTAGGACCAGAACCTGGACTAGGACCAGGACCAGAACCTGGACTAGGACCAGGACGAGGACCAGAACCAGGACCAGAACCTGGAGTAGGACCAGGACCAGAACCTGGACTAGGATCAGGACCAGAACCTGGACTAGGACCAGAACCAGGACCATAACCAGAACCAGGATCAGGACCAGGACTAGGACCAGAACCTGGACTAGGACCAGGCACAGGACCAGGATCAGGACCAGGATCAGGACCAGCACTAGGACCAGAACCTGGACTAGGACCAGGACCAGAACCTGGACTAGGACCAGGACCAGGACCAGAACCTGGACTAGGACCAGGCACAGGACCAGGATCAGGACCAGGACCAGGACCAGGACCAGAACCTGGACTAGGACCAGAACCAGGACCGGGACCAGGACCAGGACCAGGACCAGGACCTGGACTTGGACCAGGACAACGACCAAAACCTGGACTAGGACCAGGACCAGAACCAGAACCAGAACCAGGACCAGGTCCAGGAGTAGAACCTGGACTACGACCAGAACCAGGATCAGGACTAGGACCAGGACCAGAACCTGGACCAGGACCAGGAGCAGGAACAGGACCAGAACCTGGGCCAGGACCAGGACCAGGACCAGGACGAGGACCAGGACCAGAACCTGGACGAGGACCAGGACCAGCACCTGGACTAGGACCAGGACCAGAACCAGGACCGGGACCAGGACCAGGACCAGGACCTGGACTTGGACAAAGACCTGGACCAGGACCAGGACCAGGACCAGAACCTGGACATGGACCAGAACCAGAACTAGGACCAGGACCAGGATCAGGACCAGGACCAGAACCTGGACCAGGACCAGGACCAGGACCAGGCACAGGACCAGGATCAGGACCAGGACCAGGACTAGGACCAGAACCAGGATCAGGACCAGGACCAGGACCAGAACCAGGACCATAACCAGAACCAGGACCAGGACCAGAACCTGGACTAGGACCAGGACCAGGCACAGGACCAGGATCAGGACCAGCACTAGGACCAGAACCTGGACTAGGACCAGGACCAGAACCTGGACTAGGACCAGGACGAGGACCAGAACCTGGAGTAGGACCAGGACCAGAACCTGGACTAGGATCAGGACCAGAACCTGGACTAGGACCAGAACCAGGACCATAACCAGAACCAGGATCAGGACCAGGACCAGAACCTGGACTAGGACCAGGACCAGGACCGGGACCAGGACCAGGACCAGGACCTGGACAAAGACCTGGACCAGGACCAGGACCAGGACCAGAACCTGGACCAAGACCAGGACCAGGACCAGAACCTGGACCTTGACCAGAACCAGGACTAGGACCAGGACCAGAACCAGAACCAGAACCAGGACCAGGACCAGGAGTAGAACCTGGACTACGACCAGAACCAGGATCAGGACCAAGACCAGAACCAGGACCATAACCAGAACCAGGATCAGGACCAGGACCAGGACCAGGACCAGGACCAGAAGCTGGACCATAACCAGAACCAGGATCAGGACCAGGACCAGGACCAGAACCTGGACCAGGACCAGGACCAGGCACAGGACCAGGATCAGGACCAGGACCAGGACTAGGACCAGAACCAGGATCAGGACCAGGACCAGGACCAGAACCAGGACCATAACCAGAACCAGGACCAGGACCAGGACCAGAACCTGGACTAGGACCAGGACCAGGCACAGGACCAGGATCAGGACCAGCACTAGGACCAGAACCTGGACTAGGACCAAGCACAGGACCAGGATCAGGACCAGGACCAGGACCAGGACCAGGACCAGAACCTGGACTAGGACCAGAACCAGGACCGGGACCAGGACCAGGACCAGGACCAGGACCTGGACTTGGACAAAGACCTGGACCAGGACCAGGACCAGGACCAGAACCTGGACATGGACCAGAACCAGAACTAGGACCAGGACCAGGATCAGGACCAGGACCAGAACCTGGACCAGGACCAGGCACAGGACCAGGATCAGGACCAGGACCAGGACTAGGACCAGAACCAGGATCAGGACCAGGACCAGGACCAGAACCAGGACCATAACCAGAACCAGGACCAGGACCAGAACCTGGACTAGGACCAGGACCAGGCACAGGACCAGGATCAGGACCAGCACTAGGACCAGAACCTGGACTAGGACCAGGACCAGAACCTGGACTAGGACCAGAACCAGGACCTGGACTAGGACCAGAACCAGGACCAGGACCAGGACCAGAACCTGGACTAGGACCAGAACCAGGACCATAACCAGAACCAGGATCAGGACCAGGACCAGAACCTGGACCAGGACCAGGACCAGGCACAGGAACAGGATCAGGACCAGGACCAGGACTAGGACCAGAACCAGGATCAGGACCAGGACCAGGACCAGAACCAGGACCATAACCAGGACCAGGCACAGGACCAGGATCAGGACCAGCACTAGGACCAGAACCTGGACTAGGACCAGGACCAGAACCTGGACTAGGACCAGGACGAGGACCAGAACCAGGACCAGAACCTGGAGTAGGACCAGGACCAGAACCTGGACTAGGATCAGGACCAGAACCTGGACTAGGACCAGAACCAGGACCATAACCAGAACCAGGATCAGGACCAGGACCAGAACCTGGACTAGGACCAAGCACAGGACCAGGATCAGGACCAGGACCAGGACCAGGACCAGAACCTGGACTAGGACCAGAACCAGGACCGGGACCAGGACCAGGACCAGGACCAGGACCTGGACTTGGACAAAGACCTGGACCAGGACCAGGACCAGGACCAGAACCTGGACATGGACCAGAACCAGAACTAGGACCAGGACCAGGATCAGGACCAGGACCAGAACCTGGACCAGGACCAGGACCAGGCACAGGACCAGGATCAGGACCAGGACCAGGACTAGGACCAGAACCAGGATCAGGACCAGGACCAGGACCAGAACCAGGACCATAACCAGAACCAGGACCAGGACCAGAACCTGGACTAGGACCAGGACCAGGCACAGGACCAGGATCAGGACCAGCACTAGGACCAGAACCTGGACTAGGATCAGGACCAGAACCTGGACTAGGACCAGAACCAGGACCATAACCAGAACCAGGATCAGGACCAGGACCAGAACCTGGACTAGGACCAAGCACAGGACCAGGATCAGGACCAGGACCAGGACCAGGACCAGAACCTGGACTAGGACCAGAACCAGGACCGGGACCAGGACCAGGACCAGGACCAGGACCTGGACTTGGACAAAGACCTGGACCAGGACCAGGACCAGGACCAGAACCTGGACTTGGACAAAGACCTGGACCAGGACCAGGACCAGGACCAGAACCTGGACATGGACCAGAACCAGAACTAGGACCAGGACCAGGATCAGGACCAGGACCAGAACCTGGACCAGGACCAGGACCAGGACCAGGCACAGGACCAGGATCAGGACCAGGACCAGGACTAGGACCAGAACCAGGATCAGGACCAGGACCAGGACCAGAACCAGGACCATAACCAGAACCAGGACCAGGTCCAGAACCTGGACTAGGACCAGGACCAGGCACAGGACCAGGATCAGGACCAGCACTAGGACCAGAACCTGGACTAGGACCAGGACCAGAACCTGGACTAGGACCAGGACGAGGACCAGAACCTGGAGTAGGACCAGGACCAGAACCTGGACTAGGATCAGGACCAGAACCTGGACTAGGACCAGAACCAGGACCATAACCAGAACCAGGATCAGGACCAGGACCAGAACCTGGACTAGGACCAGGACCAGGACCGGGACCAGGACCAGGACCAGGACCTGGACAAAGACCTGGACCAGGACCAGGACCAGGACCAGAACCTGGACCAAGACCAGGACCAGGACCAGAACCTGGACCTTGACCAGAACCAGGACTAGGACCAGGACCAGAACCAGAACCAGAACCAGGACCAGGACCAGGAGTAGAACCTGGACTACGACCAGAACCAGGATCAGGACCAAGACCAGAACCAGGACCATAACCAGAACCAGGATCAGGACCAGGACCAGGACCAGGACCAGGACCAGAAGCTGGACCATAACCAGAACCAGGATCAGGACCAGGACCAGGACCAGAACCTGGACCAGGACCAGGACCAGGCACAGGACCAGGATCAGGACCAGGACCAGGACTAGGACCAGAACCAGGATCAGGACCAGGACCAGGACCAGAACCAGGACCATAACCAGAACCAGGACCAGGACCAGGACCAGAACCTGGACTAGGACCAGGACCAGGCACAGGACCAGGATCAGGACCAGCACTAGGACCAGAACCTGGACTAGGACCAGGACCAGAACCTGGACTAGGACCAGGACGAGGACCAGAACCAGGACCAGAACCTGGAGTAGGACCAGGACCAGAACCTGGACTAGGATCAGGACCAGAACCTGGACTAGGACCAGAACCAGGACCATAACCAGAACCAGGATCAGGACCAGGACTAGGACCAGAACCTGGACTAGGACCAGGCACAGGACCAGGATCAGGACCAGGATCAGGACCAGCACTAGGACCAGAACCTGGACTAGGACCAGGACCAGAACCTGGACTAGGACCAGGACCAGGACCAGAACCTGGACTAGGACCAGGCACAGGACCAGGATCAGGACCAGGACCAGGACCAGGACCAGAACCTGGACTAGGACCAGAACCAGGACCGGGACCAGGACCAGGACCAGGACCAGGACCTGGACTTGGACCAGGACAACGACCAAAACCTGGACTAGGACCAGGACCAGAACCAGAACCAGAACCAGGACCAGGTCCAGGAGTAGAACCTGGACTACGACCAGAACCAGGATCAGGACTAGGACCAGGACCAGAACCTGGACCAGGACCAGGAGCAGGAACAGGACCAGAACCTGGGCCAGGACCAGGACCAGGACCAGGACGAGGACCAGGACCAGAACCTGGACGAGGACCAGGACCAGCACCTGGACTAGGACCAGGACCAGAACCAGGACCGGGACCAGGACCAGGACCAGGACCTGGACTTGGACAAAGACCTGGACCAGGACCAGGACCAGGACCAGAACCTGGACATGGACCAGAACCAGAACTAGGACCAGGACCAGGATCAGGACCAGGACCAGAACCTGGACCAGGACCAGGACCAGGACCAGGCACAGGACCAGGATCAGGACCAGGACCAGGACTAGGACCAGAACCAGGATCAGGACCAGGACCAGGACCAGAACCAGGACCATAACCAGAACCAGGACCAGGACCAGAACCTGGACTAGGACCAGGACCAGGCACAGGACCAGGATCAGGACCAGCACTAGGACCAGAACCTGGACTAGGACCAGGACCAGAACCTGGACTAGGACCAGGACGAGGACCAGAACCTGGACTAGGACCAGGACCAGAACCTGGACTAGGACCAGGACGAGGACCAGAACCTGGAGTAGGACCAGGACCAGAACCTGGACTAGGATCAGGACCAGAACCTGGACTAGGACCAGAACCAGGACCATAACCAGAACCAGGATCAGGACCAGGACCAGAACCTGGACTAGGACCAGGACCAGGACCGGGACCAGGACCAGGACCAGGACCTGGACAAAGACCTGGACCAGGACCAGGACCAGGACCAGAACCTGGACCAAGACCAGGACCAGGACCAGAACCTGGACCTTGACCAGAACCAGGACTAGGACCAGGACCAGAACCAGAACCAGAACCAGGACCAGGACCAGGAGTAGAACCTGGACTACGACCAGAACCAGGATCAGGACCAAGACCAGAACCAGGACCATAACCAGAACCAGGATCAGGACCAGGACCAGGACCAGGACCAGGACCAGAAGCTGGACCATAACCAGAACCAGGATCAGGACCAGGACCAGGACCAGAACCTGGACCAGGACCAGGACCAGGCACAGGACCAGGATCAGGACCAGGACCAGGACTAGGACCAGAACCAGGATCAGGACCAGGACCAGGACCAGAACCAGGACCATAACCAGAACCAGGACCAGGACCAGGACCAGAACCTGGACTAGGACCAGGACCAGGCACAGGACCAGGATCAGGACCAGCACTAGGACCAGAACCTGGACTAGGACCAGGACCAGAACCTGGACTAGGACCAGGACGAGGACCAGAACCAGGACCAGAACCTGGAGTAGGACCAGGACCAGAACCTGGACTAGGATCAGGACCAGAACCTGGACTAGGACCAGAACCAGGACCATAACCAGAACCAGGATCAGGACCAGGACTAGGACCAGAACCTGGACTAGGACCAGGCACAGGACCAGGATCAGGACCAGGATCAGGACCAGCACTAGGACCAGAACCTGGACTAGGACCAGGACCAGAACCTGGACTAGGACCAGGACCAGGACCAGAACCTGGACTAGGACCAGGCACAGGACCAGGATCAGGACCAGGACCAGGACCAGGACCAGAACCTGGACTAGGACCAGAACCAGGACCGGGACCAGGACCAGGACCAGGACCAGGACCTGGACTTGGACCAGGACAACGACCAAAACCTGGACTAGGACCAGGACCAGAACCAGAACCAGAACCAGGACCAGGTCCAGGAGTAGAACCTGGACTACGACCAGAACCAGGATCAGGACTAGGACCAGGACCAGAACCTGGACCAGGACCAGGAGCAGGAACAGGACCAGAACCTGGGCCAGGACCAGGACCAGGACCAGGACGAGGACCAGGACCAGAACCTGGACGAGGACCAGGACCAGCACCTGGACTAGGACCAGGACCAGAACCAGGACCGGGACCAGGACCAGGACCAGGACCTGGACTTGGACAAAGACCTGGACCAGGACCAGGACCAGGACCAGAACCTGGACATGGACCAGAACCAGAACTAGGACCAGGACCAGGATCAGGACCAGGACCAGAACCTGGACCAGGACCAGGACCAGGACCAGGCACAGGACCAGGATCAGGACCAGGACCAGGACTAGGACCAGAACCAGGATCAGGACCAGGACCAGGACCAGAACCAGGACCATAACCAGAACCAGGACCAGGACCAGAACCTGGACTAGGACCAGGACCAGGCACAGGACCAGGATCAGGACCAGCACTAGGACCAGAACCTGGACTAGGACCAGGACCAGAACCTGGACTAGGACCAGGACGAGGACCAGAACCTGGAGTAGGACCAGGACCAGAACCTGGACTAGGATCAGGACCAGAACCTGGACTAGGACCAGAACCAGGACCATAACCAGAACCAGGATCAGGACCAGGACCAGAACCTGGACTAGGACCAGGACCAGGACCGGGACCAGGACCAGGACCAGGACCTGGACAAAGACCTGGACCAGGACCAGGACCAGGACCAGAACCTGGACCAAGACCAGGACCAGGACCAGAACCTGGACCTTGACCAGAACCAGGACTAGGACCAGGACCAGAACCAGAACCAGGACCAGGACCAGGACCAGGAGTAGAACCTGGACTACGACCAGAACCAGGATCAGGACCAAGACCAGAACCAGGACCATAACCAGAACCAGGATCAGGACCAGGACCAGGACCAGGACCAGGACCAGAAGCTGGACCATAACCAGAACCAGAACCTGGACTAGGACCAGGACCAGAACCAGGACGAGGACCAGGACCAGGACCAGGACCAGGACCAGAACCAGGATCAGGACCTGGACCAGGACCATAACCAGAACCAGGACCAGGACCAGAACCTGGACTAGGACCAGGACCAGGCACAGGACCAGGATCAGGACCAGCACTAGGACCAGAACCTGGACTAGGACCAGGACCAGAACCTGGACTAGGACCAGGACGAGGACCAGAACCAGGACCAGAACCTGGAGTAGGACCAGGACCAGAACCTGGACTAGGATCAGGACCAGAACCTGGACTAGGACCAGAACCAGGACCATAACCAGAACCAGGATCAGGACCAGGACCAGGACCAGGACCAGAAGCTGGACCATAACCAGAACCAGGATCAGGACCAGGACCAGGACCAGAACCTGGACCAGGACCAGGACCAGAACCTGGATTAGGACCAGAACCAGGACCAGGACCAGGACCAGAACCTGGACTAGGACCAGAACCAGGACCATAACCAGAACCAGGATCAAGACCAGGACCAGAACCTGGACCAGGACCAGGACCAGGCACAGGACCAGGATCAGGACCAGGACCAGGACTAGGACCAGAACCAGGATCAGGACCAGAACCTGGACCAGGACCAGAACCAGGATCAGGACCAGGACCTGGACCAGGACCAGAACCAGGACCAAGACCAGGACCAGAATCTGGACTAGGACCAGGACCGGGACCAGGACCAGGACCAGGACCAGAACCTGGACCAGGACCAGGACCAGAACCTGGACTAGGACCAGGACCGGGACCAGGACCAGGACCAGGACCAGAACCTGGACCAGGATCAGAGCCAGGACCAGGACCAGAACCTGGACTAGGACCAGAACCAGGACCAGAACCTGGACCAGGACAAGAACCAGGACCAGAACCTGGACTAGGACCAGGACCAGGACCGGGACCAGGACCAGGACCAGGACCTGGACAAAGACCTGGACCAGGACCAGGACCAGGACCAGAACCTGGACCAAGACCAGGACCAGGACCAGAACCTGGACCTTGACCAGAACCAGGACTAGGACCAGGACCAGAACCAGAACCAGAACCAGGACCAGGACCAGGAGTAGAACCTGGACTACGACCAGAACCAGGATCAGGACTAGGACCAGAACCAGGACCATAACCAGAACCAGGATCAGGACCAGGACCAGGACCAGAAGCTGGACCATAACCAGAACCAGGATCAGGACCAGGACCAGGACCAGAACCTGGACCAGGACCAGGACCAGGACCAAGACCAGGACCAGGACCAGAACCTGGACTAGGACCAGGACCAGAACCTGGACTAGGACCAGGACCAGGACCAGGCACAGGACCAGGATCAGGACCAGGACCAGGACTAGGACCAGAACCAGGATCAGGACCAGAACCTGGACCAGGACCAGGACCAGAACCAGGATCAGGACCAGAACCTGGACCAGGACCAGGACCAGAACCAGGATCAGGACCAGGATCAGAGCCAGGACCAGGACCAGAACCTGGACTAGGACCAGAACCAGGACCTGGACTAGGACCAGGACCAGAACCAGGACGAGGACCAGGACCAGGACCAGGACCAGGACCAAGACCAGGACCAGGACCAGAACCTGGACTAGGACCAGGACCAGAACCTGGACTAGGACCAGGACCAGGACCAGGCACAGGACCAGGATCAGGACCAGGACCAGGACTAGGACCAGAACCAGGATCAGGACCAGAACCTGGACCAGGACCAGGACCAGAACCAGGATCAGGACCAGGACCTGGACCAGGACCAGAACCAGGACCAAGACCAGGACCAGAACCTGGACTAGGACCAGGACCGGGACCAGGACCAGGACCAGGACCAGAACCTGGACCAGGACCAGGATCAGAGCCAGGACCAGGACCAGAACCTGGACTAGGACCAGAACCAGGACCAGAACCTGGACCAGGACAAGAACCAGGACCAGAACCTGGACTAGGACCAGGACCAGGACCGGGACCAGGACCAGGACCAGGACCAGGACCTGGACAAAGACCTGGACCAGGACCAGGACCAGGACCAGAACCTGGACCAAGACCAGGACCAGGACCAGAACCTGGACCTTGACCAGAACCAGGACTAGGACCAGGACCAGAACCAGAACCAGAACCAGGACCAGGACCAGGAGTAGAACCTGGACTACGACCAGAACCAGGATCAGGACTAGGACCAGAACCAGGACCATAACCAGAACCAGGATCAGGACCAGGACCAGGACCAGGACCAGAAGCTGGACCATAACCAGAACCAGGATCAGGACCAGGACCAGGACCAGAACCTGGACCAGGACCAGGACCAGGCACAGGACCAGGATCAGGACCAGGACCAGGACTAGGACCAGAACTAGGACCAGGACAACGACCAAAACCTGGACTAGGACCAGGACCAGAACCAGAACCAGAACCAGGACCAGGTCCAGGAGTAGAACCTGGACTACGACCAGAACCAGGATCAGGACTAGGACCAGGACCAGAACCTGGACCAGGACCAGGAGCAGGAACAGGACCAGAACCTGGGCCAGGACCAGGACCAGGACGAGGACCAGGACCAGAACCTGGACGAGGACCAGGACCAGCACCTGGACTAGGACCAGGACCAGAACCAGGACGACGACCAGGACCAGAACCTGGACTAGGACCAGGACCAGAACCTGGACTAGGACCAGGACCAGAACCAGGACGAGGACCAGGACCAGGACCAGGACCAGAACCAGGATCAGGACCTGGACCAGGACCAGGACCAGAACCAGGACCAAGACCAAGACCAGGACCAGAACCTGGACTAGGACCAGAACCAGGATCAGGACTAGGACCAGGACCAGAACCTGGACCAGGACCAGGAGCAGGAACAGGACCAGAACCTGGGCCAGGACCAGGACCAGGACGAGGACCAGGACCAGAACCTGGACGAGGACCAGGACCAGCACCTGGACTAGGACCAGGACCAGAACCTGGACCAGGACCAGGATCAGAGCCAGGACCAGGACCAGAACCTGGACTAGGACCAGAACCAGGACCTGGACTAGGACCAGGACCAGAACCAGGACGAGGACCAGGACCAGGACCAGGACCAGGACCAAGACCAGGACCAGGACCAGAACCTGGACTAGGACCAGGACCAGAACCTGGACTAGGACCAGGACCAGGACCAGGCACAGGACCAGGATCAGGACCAGGACCAGGACTAGGACCAGAACCAGGATCAGGACCAGAACCTGGACCAGGACCAGGACCAGAACCAGGATCAGGACCAGGACCTGGACCAGGACCAGAACCAGGACCAAGACCAGGACCAGAACCTGGACTAGGACCAGGACCGGGACCAGGACCAGGACCAGGACCAGAACCTGGACCAGGACCAGGATCAGAGCCAGGACCAGGACCAGAACCTGGACTAGGACCAGAACCAGGACCAGAACCTGGACCAGGACAAGAACCAGGACCAGAACCTGGACTAGGACCAGGACCAGGACCGGGACCAGGACCAGGACCAGGACCAGGACCTGGACAAAGACCTGGACCAGGACCAGGACCAGGACCAGAACCTGGACCAAGACCAGGACCAGGACCAGAACCTGGACCTTGACCAGAACCAGGACTAGGACCAGGACCAGAACCAGAACCAGAACCAGGACCAGGACCAGGAGTAGAACCTGGACTACGACCAGAACCAGGATCAGGACTAGGACCAGAACCAGGACCATAACCAGAACCAGGATCAGGACCAGGACCAGGACCAGGACCAGAAGCTGGACTAGGACCAGGACCAGAACCTGGACTAGGACCAGGACCAGAACCAGGACGAGGACCAGGACCAGGACCAGGACCAGGACCAGAACCAGGATCAGGACCTGGACCAGGACCATAACCAGAACCAGGACCAGGACCAGAACCTGGACTAGGACCAGGACCAGGCACAGGACCAGGATCAGGACCAGCACTAGGACCAGAACCTGGACTAGGACCAGGACCAGAACCTGGACTAGGACCAGGACGAGGACCAGAACCAGGACCAGAACCTGGAGTAGGACCAGGACCAGAACCTGGACTAGGATCAGGACCAGAACCTGGACTAGGACCAGAACCAGGACCATAACCAGAACCAGGATCAGGACCAGGACCAGGACCAGGACCAGAAGCTGGACCATAACCAGAACCAGGATCAGGACCAGGACCAGGACCAGAACCTGGACCAGGACCAGGACCAGAACCTGGATTAGGACCAGAACCAGGACCAGGACCAGGACCAGAACCTGGACTAGGACCAGAACCAGGACCATAACCAGAACCAGGATCAGGACCAGGACCAGAACCTGGACCAGGACCAGGACCAGGCACAGGACCAGGATCAGGACCAGGACCAGGACTAGGACCAGAACCAGGATCAGGACCAGAACCTGGACCAGGACCAGAACCAGGATCAGGACCAGGACCTGGACCAGGACCAGAACCAGGACCAAGACCAGGACCAGAATCTGGACTAGGACCAGGACCGGGACCAGGACCAGGACCAGGACCAGAACCTGGACCAGGACCAGGATCAGAGCCAGGACCAGGACCAGAACCTGGACTAGGACCAGAACCAGGACCAGAACCTGGACCAGGACAAGAACCAGGACCAGAACCTGGACTAGGACCAGGACCAGGACCGGGACCAGGACCAGGACCAGGACCTGGACAAAGACCTGGACCAGGACCAGGACCAGGACCAGAACCTGGACCAAGACCAGGACCAGGACCAGAACCTGGACCTTGACCAGAACCAGGACTAGGACCAGGACCAGAACCAGAACCAGAACCAGGACCAGGACCAGGAGTAGAACCTGGACTACGACCAGAACCAGGATCAGGACTAGGACCAGAACCAGGACCATAACCAGAACCAGGATCAGGACCAGGACCAGGACCAGAAGCTGGACCATAACCAGAACCAGGATCAGGACCAGGACCAGGACCAGAACCTGGACCAGGACCAGGACCAGGCACAGGACCAGGATCAGGACCAGGACCAGGACTAGGACCAGAACTAGGACCAGGACAACGACCAAAACCTGGACTAGGACCAGGACCAGAACCAGAACCAGAACCAGGACCAGGTCCAGGAGTAGAACCTGGACTACGACCAGAACCAGGATCAGGACTAGGACCAGGACCAGAACCTGGACCAGGACCAGGAGCAGGAACAGGACCAGAACCTGGGCCAGGACCAGGACCAGGACGAGGACCAGGACCAGAACCTGGACGAGGACCAGGACCAGCACCTGGACTAGGACCAGGACCAGAACCAGGACGACGACCAGGACCAGAACCTGGACTAGGACCAGGACCAGAACCTGGACTAGGACCAGGACCAGAACCAGGACGAGGACCAGGACCAGAACCTGGACGAGGACCAGGACCAGCACCTGGACTAGGACCAGGACCAGAACCAGGACGACGACCAGGACCAGAACCTGGACCAAGACCAGGACCAGAACCAGGACTAGGACCAGGACCAGGACCAAGACCAGGACCAGAACCTGGACTAGGACCAGGACCGGGACCAGGACCAGGACCAGGACCAGAACCTGGACCAGGACCAGGACCAGGCACAGGACCAGGATCAGGACCAGGACCAGGACTAGGACCAGAACTAGGACCAGGACAACGACCAAAACCTGGACTAGGACCAGGACCAGAACCAGAACCAGGACCAGGTCCAGGAGTAGAACCTGGACTACGACCAGAACCAGGATCAGGACTAGGACCAGGACCAGAACCTGGACCAGGACCAGGAGCAGGAACAGGACCAGAACCTGGGCCAGGACCAGGACCAGGACGAGGACCAGGACCAGAACCTGGACGAGGACCAGGACCAGCACCTGGACTAGGACCAGGACCAGAACCTGGACCAGGACCAGGATCAGAGCCAGGACCAGGACCAGAACCTGGACTAGGACCAGAACCAGGACCTGGACTAGGACCAGGACCAGAACCAGGACGAGGACCAGGACCAGGACCAGGACCAGGACCAAGACCAGGACCAGGACCAGAACCTGGACTAGGACCAGGACCAGAACCTGGACTAGGACCAGGACCAGGACCAGGCACAGGACCAGGATCAGGACCAGGACCAGGACTAGGACCAGAACCAGGATCAGGACCAGAACCTGGACCAGGACCAGGACCAGAACCAGGATCAGGACCAGAACCTGGACCAGGACCAGGACCAGAACCAGGATCAGGACCAGGATCAGAGCCAGGACCAGGACCAGAACCTGGACTAGGACCAGAACCAGGACCTGGACTAGGACCAGGACCAGAACCAGGACGAGGACCAGGACCAGGACCAGGACCAGGACCAAGACCAGGACCAGGACCAGAACCTGGACTAGGACCAGGACCAGAACCTGGACTAGGACCAGGACCAGGACCAGGCACAGGACCAGGATCAGGACCAGGACCAGGACTAGGACCAGAACCAGGATCAGGACCAGAACCTGGACCAGGACCAGGACCAGAACCAGGATCAGGACCAGGACCTGGACCAGGACCAGAACCAGGACCAAGACCAGGACCAGAACCTGGACTAGGACCAGGACCGGGACCAGGACCAGGACCAGGACCAGAACCTGGACCAGGACCAGGATCAGAGCCAGGACCAGGACCAGAACCTGGACTAGGACCAGAACCAGGACCAGAACCTGGACCAGGACAAGAACCAGGACCAGAACCTGGACTAGGACCAGGACCAGGACCGGGACCAGGACCAGGACCAGGACCAGGACCTGGACAAAGACCTGGACCAGGACCAGGACCAGGACCAGAACCTGGACCAAGACCAGGACCAGGACCAGAACCTGGACCTTGACCAGAACCAGGACTAGGACCAGGACCAGAACCAGAACCAGAACCAGGACCAGGACCAGGAGTAGAACCTGGACTACGACCAGAACCAGGATCAGGACTAGGACCAGAACCAGGACCATAACCAGAACCAGGATCAGGACCAGGACCAGGACCAGGACCAGAAGCTGGACCATAACCAGAACCAGGATCAGGACCAGGACCAGGACCAGAACCTGGACCAGGACCAGGACCAGGCACAGGACCAGGATCAGGACCAGGACCAGGACTAGGACCAGAACTAGGACCAGGACAACGACCAAAACCTGGACTAGGACCAGGACCAGAACCAGAACCAGAACCAGGACCAGGTCCAGGAGTAGAACCTGGACTACGACCAGAACCAGGATCAGGACTAGGACCAGGACCAGAACCTGGACCAGGACCAGGAGCAGGAACAGGACCAGAACCTGGGCCAGGACCAGGACCAGGACGAGGACCAGGACCAGAACCTGGACGAGGACCAGGACCAGCACCTGGACTAGGACCAGGACCAGAACCAGGACGACGACCAGGACCAGAACCTGGACTAGGACCAGGACCAGAACCTGGACTAGGACCAGGACCAGAACCAGGACGAGGACCAGGACCAGGACCAGGACCAGAACCAGGATCAGGACCTGGACCAGGACCAGGACCAGAACCAGGACCAAGACCAGGACCAGAACCAGGACTAGGACCAGGACCAGGACCAAGACCAGGACCAGAACCTGGACTAGGACCAGGACCGGGACCAGGACCAGGACCAGGACCAGAACCTGGACCAGGACCAGGACCAGGCACAGGACCAGGATCAGGACCAGGACCAGGACTAGGACCAGAACTAGGACCAGGACAACGACCAAAACCTGGACTAGGACCAGGACCAGAACCAGAACCAGGACCAGGTCCAGGAGTAGAACCTGGACTACGACCAGAACCAGGATCAGGACTAGGACCAGGACCAGAACCTGGACCAGGACCAGGAGCAGGAACAGGACCAGAACCTGGGCCAGGACCAGGACCAGGACGAGGACCAGGACCAGAACCTGGACGAGGACCAGGACCAGCACCTGGACTAGGACCAGGACCAGAACCTGGACCAGGACCAGGATCAGAGCCAGGACCAGGACCAGAACCTGGACTAGGACCAGAACCAGGACCTGGACTAGGACCAGGACCAGAACCAGGACGAGGACCAGGACCAGGACCAGGACCAGGACCAAGACCAGGACCAGGACCAGAACCTGGACTAGGACCAGGACCAGAACCTGGACTAGGACCAGGACCAGGACCAGGCACAGGACCAGGATCAGGACCAGGACCAGGACTAGGACCAGAACCAGGATCAGGACCAGAACCTGGACCAGGACCAGGACCAGAACCAGGATCAGGACCAGGACCTGGACCAGGACCAGAACCAGGACCAAGACCAGGACCAGAACCTGGACTAGGACCAGGACCGGGACCAGGACCAGGACCAGGACCAGAACCTGGACCAGGACCAGGATCAGAGCCAGGACCAGGACCAGAACCTGGACTAGGACCAGAACCAGGACCAGAACCTGGACCAGGACAAGAACCAGGACCAGAACCTGGACTAGGACCAGGACCAGGACCGGGACCAGGACCAGGACCAGGACCAGGACCTGGACAAAGACCTGGACCAGGACCAGGACCAGGACCAGAACCTGGACCAAGACCAGGACCAGGACCAGAACCTGGACCTTGACCAGAACCAGGACTAGGACCAGGACCAGAACCAGAACCAGAACCAGGACCAGGACCAGGAGTAGAACCTGGACTACGACCAGAACCAGGATCAGGACTAGGACCAGAACCAGGACCATAACCAGAACCAGGATCAGGACCAGGACCAGGACCAGGACCAGAAGCTGGACTAGGACCAGGACCAGAACCTGGACTAGGACCAGGACCAGAACCAGGACGAGGACCAGGACCAGGACCAGGACCAGGACCAGAACCAGGATCAGGACCTGGACCAGGACCATAACCAGAACCAGGACCAGGACCAGAACCTGGACTAGGACCAGGACCAGGCACAGGACCAGGATCAGGACCAGCACTAGGACCAGAACCTGGACTAGGACCAGGACCAGAACCTGGACTAGGACCAGGACGAGGACCAGAACCAGGACCAGAACCTGGAGTAGGACCAGGACCAGAACCTGGACTAGGATCAGGACCAGAACCTGGACTAGGACCAGAACCAGGACCATAACCAGAACCAGGATCAGGACCAGGACCAGGACCAGGACCAGAAGCTGGACCATAACCAGAACCAGGATCAGGACCAGGACCAGGACCAGAACCTGGACCAGGACCAGGACCAGAACCTGGATTAGGACCAGAACCAGGACCAGGACCAGGACCAGAACCTGGACTAGGACCAGAACCAGGACCATAACCAGAACCAGGATCAGGACCAGGACCAGAACCTGGACCAGGACCAGGACCAGGCACAGGACCAGGATCAGGACCAGGACCAGGACTAGGACCAGAACCAGGATCAGGACCAGAACCTGGACCAGGACCAGAACCAGGATCAGGACCAGGACCTGGACCAGGACCAGAACCAGGACCAAGACCAGGACCAGAATCTGGACTAGGACCAGGACCGGGACCAGGACCAGGACCAGGACCAGAACCTGGACCAGGACCAGGACCAGAACCTGGACTAGGACCAGGACCGGGACCAGGACCAGGACCAGGACCAGAACCTGGACCAGGATCAGAGCCAGGACCAGGACCAGAACCTGGACTAGGACCAGAACCAGGACCAGAACCTGGACCAGGACAAGAACCAGGACCAGAACCTGGACTAGGACCAGGACCAGGACCGGGACCAGGACCAGGACCAGGACCTGGACAAAGACCTGGACCAGGACCAGGACCAGGACCAGAACCTGGACCAAGACCAGGACCAGGACCAGAACCTGGACCTTGACCAGAACCAGGACTAGGACCAGGACCAGAACCAGAACCAGAACCAGGACCAGGACCAGGAGTAGAACCTGGACTACGACCAGAACCAGGATCAGGACTAGGACCAGAACCAGGACCATAACCAGAACCAGGATCAGGACCAGGACCAGGACCAGAAGCTGGACCATAACCAGAACCAGGATCAGGACCAGGACCAGGACCAGAACCTGGACCAGGACCAGGACCAGGACCAAGACCAGGACCAGGACCAGAACCTGGACTAGGACCAGGACCAGAACCTGGACTAGGACCAGGACCAGGACCAGGCACAGGACCAGGATCAGGACCAGGACCAGGACTAGGACCAGAACCAGGATCAGGACCAGAACCTGGACCAGGACCAGGACCAGAACCAGGATCAGGACCAGAACCTGGACCAGGACCAGGACCAGAACCAGGATCAGGACCAGGATCAGAGCCAGGACCAGGACCAGAACCTGGACTAGGACCAGAACCAGGACCTGGACTAGGACCAGGACCAGAACCAGGACGAGGACCAGGACCAGGACCAGGACCAGGACCAAGACCAGGACCAGGACCAGAACCTGGACTAGGACCAGGACCAGAACCTGGACTAGGACCAGGACCAGGACCAGGCACAGGACCAGGATCAGGACCAGGACCAGGACTAGGACCAGGACCAGGACCAGAACCTGGACCAGGACCAGGATCAGAGCCAGGACCAGGACCAGAACCTGGACTAGGACCAGAACCAGGACCAGAACCTGGACCAGGACAAGAACCAGGACCAGAACCTGGACTAGGACCAGGACCAGGACCGGGACCAGGACCAGGACCAGGACCAGGACCTGGACAAAGACCTGGACCAGGACCAGGACCAGGACCAGAACCTGGACCAAGACCAGGACCAGGACCAGAACCTGGACCTTGACCAGAACCAGGACTAGGACCAGGACCAGAACCAGAACCAGAACCAGGACCAGGACCAGGAGTAGAACCTGGACTACGACCAGAACCAGGATCAGGACTAGGACCAGAACCAGGACCATAACCAGAACCAGGATCAGGACCAGGACCAGGACCAGGACCAGAAGCTGGACCATAACCAGAACCAGGATCAGGACCAGGACCAGGACCAGAACCTGGACCAGGACCAGGACCAGGCACAGGACCAGGATCAGGACCAGGACCAGGACTAGGACCAGAACTAGGACCAGGACAACGACCAAAACCTGGACTAGGACCAGGACCAGAACCAGAACCAGAACCAGGACCAGGTCCAGGAGTAGAACCTGGACTACGACCAGAACCAGGATCAGGACTAGGACCAGGACCAGAACCTGGACCAGGACCAGGAGCAGGAACAGGACCAGAACCTGGGCCAGGACCAGGACCAGGACGAGGACCAGGACCAGAACCTGGACGAGGACCAGGACCAGCACCTGGACTAGGACCAGGACCAGAACCAGGACGACGACCAGGACCAGAACCTGGACTAGGACCAGGACCAGAACCTGGACTAGGACCAGGACCAGAACCAGGACGAGGACCAGGACCAGGACCAGGACCAGAACCAGGATCAGGACCTGGACCAGGACCAGGACCAGAACCAGGACCAAGACCAAGACCAGGACCAGAACCTGGACTAGGACCAGAACCAGGATCAGGACTAGGACCAGGACCAGAACCTGGACCAGGACCAGGAGCAGGAACAGGACCAGAACCTGGGCCAGGACCAGGACCAGGACGAGGACCAGGACCAGAACCTGGACGAGGACCAGGACCAGCACCTGGACTAGGACCAGGACCAGAACCTGGACCAGGACCAGGATCAGAGCCAGGACCAGGACCAGAACCTGGACTAGGACCAGAACCAGGACCTGGACTAGGACCAGGACCAGAACCAGGACGAGGACCAGGACCAGGACCAGGACCAGGACCAAGACCAGGACCAGGACCAGAACCTGGACTAGGACCAGGACCAGAACCTGGACTAGGACCAGGACCAGGACCAGGCACAGGACCAGGATCAGGACCAGGACCAGGACTAGGACCAGAACCAGGATCAGGACCAGAACCTGGACCAGGACCAGGACCAGAACCAGGATCAGGACCAGGACCTGGACCAGGACCAGAACCAGGACCAAGACCAGGACCAGAACCTGGACTAGGACCAGGACCGGGACCAGGACCAGGACCAGGACCAGAACCTGGACCAGGACCAGGATCAGAGCCAGGACCAGGACCAGAACCTGGACTAGGACCAGAACCAGGACCAGAACCTGGACCAGGACAAGAACCAGGACCAGAACCTGGACTAGGACCAGGACCAGGACCGGGACCAGGACCAGGACCAGGACCAGGACCTGGACAAAGACCTGGACCAGGACCAGGACCAGGACCAGAACCTGGACCAAGACCAGGACCAGGACCAGAACCTGGACCTTGACCAGAACCAGGACTAGGACCAGGACCAGAACCAGAACCAGAACCAGGACCAGGACCAGGAGTAGAACCTGGACTACGACCAGAACCAGGATCAGGACTAGGACCAGAACCAGGACCATAACCAGAACCAGGATCAGGACCAGGACCAGGACCAGGACCAGAAGCTGGACTAGGACCAGGACCAGAACCTGGACTAGGACCAGGACCAGAACCAGGACGAGGACCAGGACCAGGACCAGGACCAGGACCAGAACCAGGATCAGGACCTGGACCAGGACCATAACCAGAACCAGGACCAGGACCAGAACCTGGACTAGGACCAGGACCAGGCACAGGACCAGGATCAGGACCAGCACTAGGACCAGAACCTGGACTAGGACCAGGACCAGAACCTGGACTAGGACCAGGACGAGGACCAGAACCAGGACCAGAACCTGGAGTAGGACCAGGACCAGAACCTGGACTAGGATCAGGACCAGAACCTGGACTAGGACCAGAACCAGGACCATAACCAGAACCAGGATCAGGACCAGGACCAGGACCAGGACCAGAAGCTGGACCATAACCAGAACCAGGATCAGGACCAGGACCAGGACCAGAACCTGGACCAGGACCAGGACCAGAACCTGGATTAGGACCAGAACCAGGACCAGGACCAGGACCAGAACCTGGACTAGGACCAGAACCAGGACCATAACCAGAACCAGGATCAGGACCAGGACCAGAACCTGGACCAGGACCAGGACCAGGCACAGGACCAGGATCAGGACCAGGACCAGGACTAGGACCAGAACCAGGATCAGGACCAGAACCTGGACCAGGACCAGAACCAGGATCAGGACCAGGACCTGGACCAGGACCAGAACCAGGACCAAGACCAGGACCAGAATCTGGACTAGGACCAGGACCGGGACCAGGACCAGGACCAGGACCAGAACCTGGACCAGGACCAGGATCAGAGCCAGGACCAGGACCAGAACCTGGACTAGGACCAGAACCAGGACCAGAACCTGGACCAGGACAAGAACCAGGACCAGAACCTGGACTAGGACCAGGACCAGGACCGGGACCAGGACCAGGACCAGGACCTGGACAAAGACCTGGACCAGGACCAGGACCAGGACCAGAACCTGGACCAAGACCAGGACCAGGACCAGAACCTGGACCTTGACCAGAACCAGGACTAGGACCAGGACCAGAACCAGAACCAGAACCAGGACCAGGACCAGGAGTAGAACCTGGACTACGACCAGAACCAGGATCAGGACTAGGACCAGAACCAGGACCATAACCAGAACCAGGATCAGGACCAGGACCAGGACCAGAAGCTGGACCATAACCAGAACCAGGATCAGGACCAGGACCAGGACCAGAACCTGGACCAGGACCAGGACCAGGCACAGGACCAGGATCAGGACCAGGACCAGGACTAGGACCAGAACTAGGACCAGGACAACGACCAAAACCTGGACTAGGACCAGGACCAGAACCAGAACCAGAACCAGGACCAGGTCCAGGAGTAGAACCTGGACTACGACCAGAACCAGGATCAGGACTAGGACCAGGACCAGAACCTGGACGAGGACCAGGACCAGCACCTGGACTAGGACCAGGACCAGAACCAGGACGACGACCAGGACCAGAACCTGGACTAGGACCAGGACCAGAACCTGGACTAGGACCAGGACCAGAACCAGGACGAGGACCAGGACCAGGACCAGGACCAGAACCAGGATCAGGACCTGGACCAGGACCAGGACCAGAACCAGGACCAAGACCAGGACCAGAACCAGGACTAGGACCAGGACCAGGACCAAGACCAGGACCAGAACCTGGACTAGGACCAGGACCGGGACCAGGACCAGGACCAGGACCAGAACCTGGACCAGGACCAGGATCAGAGCCAGGACCAGGACCAGAACCTGGACTAGGACCAGAGCCAGGACCAGGACCAGAACCTGGACTAGGACCAGAACCAGGACCAGAACCTGGACCAGGACAAGAACCAGGACCAGAACCTGGACTAGGACCAGGACCAGGACCGGGACCAGGACCAGGACCAGGACCTGGACAAAGACCTGGACCAGGACCAGGACCAGGACCAGAACCTGGACCAAGACCAGGACCAGGACCAGAACCTGGACCTTGACCAGAACCAGGACTAGGACCAGGACCAGAACCAGAACCAGAACCAGGACCAGGACCAGGAGTAGAACCTGGACTACGACCAGAACCAGGATCAGGACTAGGACCAGAACCAGGACCATAACCAGAACCAGGATCAGGACCAGGACCAGGACCAGGACCAGGACCAGAAGCTGGACCATAACCAGAACCAGGATCAGGACCAGGACCAGGACCAGAACCTGGACCAGGACCAGGACCAGGCACAGGACCAGGATCAGGACCAGGACCAGGACTAGGACCAGAACTAGGACCAGGACAACGACCAAAACCTGGACTAGGACCAGGACCAGAACCAGAACCAGGACCAGGTCCAGGAGTAGAACCTGGACTACGACCAGAACCAGGATCAGGACTAGGACCAGGACCAGAACCTGGACCAGGACCAGGAGCAGGAACAGGACCAGAACCTGGGCCAGGACCAGGACCAGGACGACGACCAGGACCAGAACCTGGACTAGGACCAGGACCAGAACCTGGACTAGGACCAGGACCAGAACCAGGACGAGGACCAGGACCAGGACCAGGACCAGGACCAGAACCTGGACCAGGACCAGGATCAGAGCCAGGACCAGGACCAGAACCTGGACTAGGACCAGAACCAGGACCAGAACCTGGACCAGGACAAGAACCAGGACCAGAACCTGGACTAGGACCAGGACCAGGACCGGGACCAGGACCAGGACCAGGACCAGGACCTGGACAAAGACCTGGACCAGGACCAGGACCAGAACCTGGACCAAGACCAGGACCAGGACCAGAACCTGGACCTTGACCAGAACCAGGACTAGGACCAGGACCAGAACCAGAACCAGAACCAGGACCAGGACCAGGAGTAGAACCTGGACTACGACCAGAACCAGGATCAGGACTAGGACCAGAACCAGGACCATAACCAGAACCAGGATCAGGACCAGGACCAGGACCAGGACCAGGACCAGAAGCTGGACCATAACCAGAACCAGGATCAGGACCAGGACCAGGACCAGAACCTGGACCAGGACCAGGACCAGGCACAGGACCAGGATCAGGACCAGGACCAGGACTAGGACCAGAACCAGGATCAGGACCAGGACCAGGACCAGGACCAGAACCAGGACCATAACCAGAACCAGGACCAGGACCAGAACCTGGACTAGGACCAGGACCAGGCACAGGACCAGGATCAGGACCAGCACTAGGACCAGAACCTGGACTAGGACCAGGACCAGAACCTGGACTAGGACCAGAACCAGGACCATAACCAGAACCAGGATCAGGACCAGGACCAGAACCTGGACTAGGACCAGGCACAGGACCAGGATCAGGACCAGGACCAGGACCAGAACCTGGACTAGGACCAGAACCAGGACCAGGACCGGGACCAGGACCAGGACCAGGACCAGAACCTGGACTTGGACAAAGACCTGGACCAGGACCAGGACCAGGACCAGAACCTGGACATGGACCAGAACCAGAACTAGGACCAGGACAACGACCAAAACCTGGACTAGGACCAGGACCAGAACCAGAACCAGAACCAGGACCAGGTCCAGGAGTAGAACCTGGACTATGACCAGAACCAGGATCAGGACTAGGACCAGGACCAGAACCTGGACCAGGACCAGGAGCAGGAACAGGACCAGAACCTGGGCCAGGACCAGGACCAGGACGAGGACCAGGACCAGAACCTGGACGAGGACCAGGACCAGCACCTGGACTAGGACCAGGACCAGAACCAGGACGAGGACCAGGACCAGAACCTGGACTAGGACCAGGACCAGAACCTGGACCAGGACCAGAACCAGGACGAGGACCAGGACCAGGACCAGGACCAGGACCAGAACCAGGATCAGGACCTGGACCAGGACCAGGACCAGAACCAGGACCAAGACCAGGACCAGGACCAGAACCTGGACTAGGACCAGGACCAGGACCAGGACCGGGACCAGGACCAGAACCAGGACGAGGACCAGGACCAGGACCAGGACCAGGACCAGAACCAGGATCAGGACCTGGACCAGGACCAGGACCAGAACCAGGACCAAGACCAGGACCAGGACCAGAACCTGGACTAGGACCAGGATCAGGACCAGGACCAGGACTAGGACCAGAACCAGGATCAGGACCAGAACCTGGACCAGGACCAGGACCAGAACCAGGATCAGGACCAGGACCTGGACCAGGACCAGGACCAGAACCAGGACCAAGACCAGGACCAGAACCTGGACTAGGACCAGGACCAGAACCTGGACTAGGACCAGGACCAGAACCTGGATTAGGACCAGAACCAGGACCAGGACCAGGACCAGAACCTGGACTAGGACCAGAACCAGGACCATAACCAGAACCAGGATCAGGACCAGGACCAGAACCTGGACCAGGACCAGGACCAGGCACAGGACCAGGATCAGGACCAGGACCAGGACTAGGACCAGAACCAGGATCAGGACCAGAACCTGGACCAGGACCAGAACCAGGATCAGGACCAGGACCTGGACCAGGACCAGAACCAGGACCAAGACCAGGACCAGAACCTGGACTAGGACCAGGACCGGGACCAGGACCAGGACCAGGACCAGAACCTGGACCAGGACCAGGATCAGAGCCAGGACCAGGACCAGAACCTGGACTAGGACCAGAACCAGGACCAGAACCTGGACCAGGACAAGAACCAGGACCAGAACCTGGACTAGGACCAGGACCAGGACCGGGACCAGGACCAGGACCAGGACCTGGACAAAGACCTGGACCAGGACCAGGACCAGGACCAGAACCTGGACCAAGACCAGGACCAGGACCAGAACCTGGACCTTGACCAGAACCAGGACTAGGACCAGGACCAGAACCAGAACCAGAACCAGGACCAGGACCAGGAGTAGAACCTGGACTACGACCAGAACCAGGATCAGGACTAGGACCAGAACCAGGACCATAACCAGAACCAGGATCAGGACCAGGACCAGGACCAGGACCAGGACCAGAAGCTGGACCATAACCAGAACCAGGATCAGGACCAGGACCAGGACCAGAACCTGGACCAGGACCAGGACCAGGCACAGGACCAGGATCAGGACCAGGACCAGGACTAGGACCAGAACTAGGACCAGGACAACGACCAAAACCTGGACTAGGACCAGGACCAGAACCAGAACCAGAACCAGGACCAGGTCCAGGAGTAGAACCTGGACTACGACCAGAACCAGGATCAGGACTAGGACCAGGACCAGAACCTGGACCAGGACCAGGAGCAGGAACAGGACCAGAACCTGGGCCAGGACCAGGACCAGGACGAGGACCAGGACCAGAACCTGGACGAGGACCAGGACCAGCACCTGGACTAGGACCAGGACCAGAACCAGGACGACGACCAGGACCAGAACCTGGACTAGGACCAGGACCAGAACCTGGACTAGGACCAGGACCAGAACCAGGACGAGGACCAGGACCAGGACCAGGACCAGGACCAGAAGCTGGACCATAACCAGAACCAGGATCAGGACCAGGACCAGGACCAGAACCTGGACCAGGACCAGGACCAGGCACAGGACCAGGATCAGGACCAGGACCAGGACTAGGACCAGAACTAGGACCAGGACAACGACCAAAACCTGGACTAGGACCAGGACCAGAACCAGAACCAGAACCAGGACCAGGTCCAGGAGTAGAACCTGGACTACGACCAGAACCAGGATCAGGACTAGGACCAGGACCAGAACCTGGACCAGGACCAGGAGCAGGAACAGGACCAGAACCTGGGCCAGGACCAGGACCAGGACGAGGACCAGGACCAGAACCTGGACGAGGACCAGGACCAGCACCTGGACTAGGACCAGGACCAGAACCAGGACGACGACCAGGACCAGAACCTGGACTAGGACCAGGACCAGAACCTGGACTAGGACCAGGACCAGAACCAGGACGAGGACCAGGACCAGGACCAGGACCAGAACCAGGATCAGGACCTGGACCAGGACCAGGACCAGAACCAGGACCAAGACCAAGACCAGGACCAGAACCTGGACTAGGACCAGGACCAGGACCAGGACCGGGACCAGGACCAGAACCTGGCCTAGGACCAGGACCAGAACCTGGACTAGGACCAGGACCAGGACCAGAACCAGGACCTGGACTAGGACCAGGACCAGAACCTGGACTAGGAACAGGACCAGAACCTGGACCAGAACCTGGACTAAGACCAGGACCAGAACCTGGACTAGGAACAGGACCAGAACCAGGATCAAGACCAGGACCAGGATCCGGACCAGGACCAGAACCTGGACTAGGACCAGAACCAGGACCATAATCAGAACCAGGATCAGGACCAGGACCAGGACCAGGACCAGAACCTGGACTAGGACCAGAACCAGGACCATAACCAGAACCAGGATCAGGACCAGGACCAGAACCTGGACTAGGACCAGGACCAGGCACAGGACCAGGATCAGGACCAGGACCAGGACTAGGACCAGGACCAGGACCAGGACCAGAACCTGGACTAGGACCAGAACCAGGACCATAACCAGAACCAGGATCAGGACCAGGACCAGGACCAGGACCAGAACCTGGACCATAACCAGAACCAGGATCAGGACCAGAACCAGGACCAGGACCAGAACCAGGACCAAGACCAGGACCAGGACCAGAACCTGGACTAGGACCAGGACCAGGACCAGGACCGGGACCAGGACCAGAACCTGGACTAGGACCAGGACCAGGACCGGGACCAGGACCAGGACCAGAACCTGGACCAGGACCAGAACCAGGACCAAGACCAGGACCAGGACCAGAACCTGGACTAGGACCAGGACCAGGACCGGGACCAGGACCAGGACCAGGACCTGGACCTGGACCAAAACCAGGACTAGGACCAGAACCTGGACCAAGACCTGGACCAGGACCAGGACCAGGACCAGAACCTGGACCTGGACCTGGACCAGAACCAGGACTAGGACCAGGACCAGGACCAGGACCAGGACCAGAACCAGGATCAGGACCTGGACCAGGACCAGGACCAGAACCAGGACCAAGACCAGGACCAGGACCAGAACCTGGACTAGGACCAGGATCAGGACCAGGACCAGGACTAGGACCAGAACCAGGATCAGGACCAGAACCTGGACCAGGACCAGGACCAGAACCAGGATCAGGACCAGGACCTGGACCAGGACCAGGACCAGAACCAGGACCAAGACCAGGACCAGAACCTGGACTAGGACCAGGACCAGAACCTGGACTAGGACCAGGACCAGAACCTGGATTAGGACCAGAACCAGGACCAGGACCAGGACCAGAACCTGGACTAGGACCAGAACCAGGACCATAACCAGAACCAGGATCAGGACCAGGACCAGAACCTGGACCAGGACCAGGACCAGGCACAGGACCAGGATCAGGACCAGGACCAGGACTAGGACCAGAACCAGGATCAGGACCAGAACCTGGACCAGGACCAGAACCAGGATCAGGACCAGGACCTGGACCAGGACCAGAACCAGGACCAAGACCAGGACCAGAACCTGGACTAGGACCAGGACCGGGACCAGGACCAGGACCAGGACCAGAACCTGGACCAGGACCAGGATCAGAGCCAGGACCAGGACCAGAACCTGGACTAGGACCAGAACCAGGACCAGAACCTGGACCAGGACAAGAACCAGGACCAGAACCTGGACTAGGACCAGGACCAGGACCGGGACCAGGACCAGGACCAGGACCTGGACAAAGACCTGGACCAGGACCAGGACCAGGACCAGAACCTGGACCAAGACCAGGACCAGGACCAGAACCTGGACCTTGACCAGAACCAGGACTAGGACCAGGACCAGAACCAGAACCAGAACCAGGACCAGGACCAGGAGTAGAACCTGGACTACGACCAGAACCAGGATCAGGACTAGGACCAGAACCAGGACCATAACCAGAACCAGGATCAGGACCAGGACCAGGACCAGGACCAGGACCAGAAGCTGGACCATAACCAGAACCAGGATCAGGACCAGGACCAGGACCAGAACCTGGACCAGGACCAGGACCAGGCACAGGACCAGGATCAGGACCAGGACCAGGACTAGGACCAGAACTAGGACCAGGACAACGACCAAAACCTGGACTAGGACCAGGACCAGAACCAGAACCAGGACCAGGTCCAGGAGTAGAACCTGGACTACGACCAGAACCAGGATCAGGACTAGGACCAGGACCAGAACCTGGACCAGGACCAGGAGCAGGAACAGGACCAGAACCTGGGCCAGGACCAGGACCAGGACGAGGACCAGGACCAGAACCTGGACGAGGACCAGGACCAGCACCTGGACTAGGACCAGGACCAGAACCAGGACGACGACCAGGACCAGAACCTGGACTAGGACCAGGACCAGAACCTGGACTAGGACCAGGACCAGAACCAGGACGAGGACCAGGACCAGGACCAGGACCAGGACCAGAAGCTGGACCATAACCAGAACCAGGATCAGGACCAGGACCAGGACCAGAACCTGGACCAGGACCAGGACCAGGCACAGGACCAGGATCAGGACCAGGACCAGGACTAGGACCAGAACTAGGACCAGGACAACGACCAAAACCTGGACTAGGACCAGGACCAGAACCAGAACCAGAACCAGGACCAGGTCCAGGAGTAGAACCTGGACTACGACCAGAACCAGGATCAGGACTAGGACCAGGACCAGAACCTGGACCAGGACCAGGAGCAGGAACAGGACCAGAACCTGGGCCAGGACCAGGACCAGGACGAGGACCAGGACCAGAACCTGGACGAGGACCAGGACCAGCACCTGGACTAGGACCAGGACCAGAACCAGGACGACGACCAGGACCAGAACCTGGACTAGGACCAGGACCAGAACCTGGACTAGGACCAGGACCAGAACCAGGACGAGGACCAGGACCAGGACCAGGACCAGAACCAGGATCAGGACCTGGACCAGGACCAGGACCAGAACCAGGACCAAGACCAAGACCAGGACCAGAACCTGGACTAGGACCAGGACCAGGACCAGGACCGGGACCAGGACCAGAACCTGGCCTAGGACCAGGACCAGAACCTGGACTAGGACCAGGACCAGGACCAGAACCAGGACCTGGACTAGGACCAGGACCAGAACCTGGACTAGGAACAGGACCAGAACCTGGACCAGAACCTGGACTAAGACCAGGACCAGAACCTGGACTAGGAACAGGACCAGAACCAGGATCAAGACCAGGACCAGGATCCGGACCAGGACCAGAACCTGGACTAGGACCAGAACCAGGACCATAATCAGAACCAGGATCAGGACCAGGACCAGGACCAGGACCAGAACCTGGACTAGGACCAGAACCAGGACCATAACCAGAACCAGGATCAGGACCAGGACCAGAACCTGGACTAGGACCAGGACCAGGCACAGGACCAGGATCAGGACCAGGACCAGGACTAGGACCAGGACCAGGACCAGGACCAGAACCTGGACTAGGACCAGAACCAGGACCATAACCAGAACCAGGATCAGGACCAGGACCAGGACCAGGACCAGAACCTGGACCATAACCAGAACCAGGATCAGGACCAGAACCAGGACCAGGACCAGAACCAGGACCAAGACCAGGACCAGGACCAGAACCTGGACTAGGACCAGGACCAGGACCAGGACCGGGACCAGGACCAGAACCTGGACTAGGACCAGGACCAGGACCGGGACCAGGACCAGGACCAGAACCTGGACCAGGACCAGAACCAGGACCAAGACCAGGACCAGGACCAGAACCTGGACTAGGACCAGGACCAGGACCGGGACCAGGACCAGGACCAGGACCTGGACCTGGACCAAAACCAGGACTAGGACCAGAACCTGGACCAAGACCTGGACCAGGACCAGGACCAGGACCAGAACCTGGACCTGGACCTGGACCAGAACCAGGACTAGGACCAGGACCAGGACCAGGACCAGGACCAGAACCAGGATCAGGACCTGGACCAGGACCAGGACCAGAACCAGGACCAAGACCAGGACCAGGACCAGAACCTGGACTAGGACCAGGATCAGGACCAGGACCAGGACTAGGACCAGAACCAGGATCAGGACCAGAACCTGGACCAGGACCAGGACCAGAACCAGGATCAGGACCAGGACCTGGACCAGGACCAGGACCAGAACCAGGACCAAGACCAGGACCAGAACCTGGACTAGGACCAGGACCAGAACCTGGACTAGGACCAGGACCAGAACCTGGATTAGGACCAGAACCAGGACCAGGACCAGGACCAGAACCTGGACTAGGACCAGAACCAGGACCATAACCAGAACCAGGATCAGGACCAGGACCAGAACCTGGACCAGGACCAGGACCAGGCACAGGACCAGGATCAGGACCAGGACCAGGACTAGGACCAGAACCAGGATCAGGACCAGAACCTGGACCAGGACCAGAACCAGGATCAGGACCAGGACCTGGACCAGGACCAGAACCAGGACCAAGACCAGGACCAGAACCTGGACTAGGACCAGGACCGGGACCAGGACCAGGACCAGGACCAGAACCTGGACCAGGACCAGGATCAGAGCCAGGACCAGGACCAGAACCTGGACTAGGACCAGAACCAGGACCAGAACCTGGACCAGGACAAGAACCAGGACCAGAACCTGGACTAGGACCAGGACCAGGACCGGGACCAGGACCAGGACCAGGACCTGGACAAAGACCTGGACCAGGACCAGGACCAGGACCAGAACCTGGACCAAGACCAGGACCAGGACCAGAACCTGGACCTTGACCAGAACCAGGACTAGGACCAGGACCAGAACCAGAACCAGAACCAGGACCAGGACCAGGAGTAGAACCTGGACTACGACCAGAACCAGGATCAGGACTAGGACCAGAACCAGGACCATAACCAGAACCAGGATCAGGACCAGGACCAGGACCAGGACCAGGACCAGAAGCTGGACCATAACCAGAACCAGGATCAGGACCAGGACCAGGACCAGAACCTGGACCAGGACCAGGACCAGGCACAGGACCAGGATCAGGACCAGGACCAGGACTAGGACCAGGACCAGGCACAGGACCAGGATCAGGACCAGGACCAGGACTAGGACCAGAACTAGGACCAGGACAACGACCAAAACCTGGACTAGGACCAGGACCAGAACCAGAACCAGAACCAGGACCAGGTCCAGGAGTAGAACCTGGACTACGACCAGAACCAGGATCAGGACTAGGACCAGGACCAGAACCTGGACCAGGACCAGGAGCAGGAACAGGACCAGAACCTGGGCCAGGACCAGGACCAGGACGAGGACCAGGACCAGAACCTGGACGAGGACCAGGACCAGCACCTGGACTAGGACCAGGACCAGAACCAGGACGACGACCAGGACCAGAACCTGGACTAGGACCAGGACCAGAACCTGGACTAGGACCAGGACCAGAACCAGGACGAGGACCAGGACCAGGACCAGGACCAGGACCAGAAGCTGGACCATAACCAGAACCAGGATCAGGACCAGGACCAGGACCAGAACCTGGACCAGGACCAGGACCAGGCACAGGACCAGGATCAGGACCAGGACCAGGACTAGGACCAGAACTAGGACCAGGACAACGACCAAAACCTGGACTAGGACCAGGACCAGAACCAGAACCAGAACCAGGACCAGGTCCAGGAGTAGAACCTGGACTACGACCAGAACCAGGATCAGGACTAGGACCAGGACCAGAACCTGGACCAGGACCAGGAGCAGGAACAGGACCAGAACCTGGGCCAGGACCAGGACCAGGACGAGGACCAGGACCAGAACCTGGACGAGGACCAGGACCAGCACCTGGACTAGGACCAGGACCAGAACCAGGACGACGACCAGGACCAGAACCTGGACTAGGACCAGGACCAGAACCTGGACTAGGACCAGGACCAGAACCAGGACGAGGACCAGGACCAGGACCAGGACCAGAACCAGGATCAGGACCTGGACCAGGACCAGGACCAGAACCAGGACCAAGACCAAGACCAGGACCAGAACCTGGACTAGGACCAGGACCAGGACCAGGACCGGGACCAGGACCAGAACCTGGCCTAGGACCAGGACCAGAACCTGGACTAGGACCAGGACCAGGACCAGAACCAGGACCTGGACTAGGACCAGGACCAGAACCTGGACTAGGAACAGGACCAGAACCTGGACCAGAACCTGGACTAAGACCAGGACCAGAACCTGGACTAGGAACAGGACCAGAACCAGGATCAAGACCAGGACCAGGATCCGGACCAGGACCAGAACCTGGACTAGGACCAGAACCAGGACCATAATCAGAACCAGGATCAGGACCAGGACCAGGACCAGGACCAGAACCTGGACTAGGACCAGAACCAGGACCATAACCAGAACCAGGATCAGGACCAGGACCAGAACCTGGACTAGGACCAGGACCAGGCACAGGACCAGGATCAGGACCAGGACCAGGACTAGGACCAGGACCAGGACCAGGACCAGAACCTGGACTAGGACCAGAACCAGGACCATAACCAGAACCAGGATCAGGACCAGGACCAGGACCAGGACCAGAACCTGGACCATAACCAGAACCAGGATCAGGACCAGAACCAGGACCAGGACCAGAACCAGGACCAAGACCAGGACCAGGACCAGAACCTGGACTAGGACCAGGACCAGGACCAGGACCGGGACCAGGACCAGAACCTGGACTAGGACCAGGACCAGGACCGGGACCAGGACCAGGACCAGAACCTGGACCAGGACCAGAACCAGGACCAAGACCAGGACCAGGACCAGAACCTGGACTAGGACCAGGACCAGGACCGGGACCAGGACCAGGACCAGGACCTGGACCTGGACCAAAACCAGGACTAGGACCAGAACCTGGACCAAGACCTGGACCAGGACCAGGACCAGGACCAGAACCTGGACCTGGACCTGGACCAGAACCAGGACTAGGACCAGGACCAGGACCAGGACCAGGACCAGAACCAGGATCAGGACCTGGACCAGGACCAGGACCAGAACCAGGACCAAGACCAGGACCAGGACCAGAACCTGGACTAGGACCAGGATCAGGACCAGGACCAGGACTAGGACCAGAACCAGGATCAGGACCAGAACCTGGACCAGGACCAGGACCAGAACCAGGATCAGGACCAGGACCTGGACCAGGACCAGGACCAGAACCAGGACCAAGACCAGGACCAGAACCTGGACTAGGACCAGGACCAGAACCTGGACTAGGACCAGGACCAGAACCTGGATTAGGACCAGAACCAGGACCAGGACCAGGACCAGAACCTGGACTAGGACCAGAACCAGGACCATAACCAGAACCAGGATCAGGACCAGGACCAGAACCTGGACCAGGACCAGGACCAGGCACAGGACCAGGATCAGGACCAGGACCAGGACTAGGACCAGAACCAGGATCAGGACCAGAACCTGGACCAGGACCAGAACCAGGATCAGGACCAGGACCTGGACCAGGACCAGAACCAGGACCAAGACCAGGACCAGAACCTGGACTAGGACCAGGACCGGGACCAGGACCAGGACCAGGACCAGAACCTGGACCAGGACCAGGATCAGAGCCAGGACCAGGACCAGAACCTGGACTAGGACCAGAACCAGGACCAGAACCTGGACCAGGACAAGAACCAGGACCAGAACCTGGACTAGGACCAGGACCAGGACCGGGACCAGGACCAGGACCAGGACCTGGACAAAGACCTGGACCAGGACCAGGACCAGGACCAGAACCTGGACCAAGACCAGGACCAGGACCAGAACCTGGACCTTGACCAGAACCAGGACTAGGACCAGGACCAGAACCAGAACCAGAACCAGGACCAGGACCAGGAGTAGAACCTGGACTACGACCAGAACCAGGATCAGGACTAGGACCAGAACCAGGACCATAACCAGAACCAGGATCAGGACCAGGACCAGGACCAGGACCAGGACCAGAAGCTGGACCATAACCAGAACCAGGATCAGGACCAGGACCAGGACCAGAACCTGGACCAGGACCAGGACCAGGCACAGGACCAGGATCAGGACCAGGACCAGGACTAGGACCAGAACTAGGACCAGGACAACGACCAAAACCTGGACTAGGACCAGGACCAGAACCAGAACCAGAACCAGGACCAGGTCCAGGAGTAGAACCTGGACTACGACCAGAACCAGGATCAGGACTAGGACCAGGACCAGAACCTGGACCAGGACCAGGAGCAGGAACAGGACCAGAACCTGGGCCAGGACCAGGACCAGGACGAGGACCAGGACCAGAACCTGGACGAGGACCAGGACCAGCACCTGGACTAGGACCAGGACCAGAACCAGGACGACGACCAGGACCAGAACCTGGACTAGGACCAGGACCAGAACCTGGACTAGGACCAGGACCAGAACCAGGACGAGGACCAGGACCAGGACCAGGACCAGGACCAGAAGCTGGACCATAACCAGAACCAGGATCAGGACCAGGACCAGGACCAGAACCTGGACCAGGACCAGGACCAGGCACAGGACCAGGATCAGGACCAGGACCAGGACTAGGACCAGAACTAGGACCAGGACAACGACCAAAACCTGGACTAGGACCAGGACCAGAACCAGAACCAGAACCAGGACCAGGTCCAGGAGTAGAACCTGGACTACGACCAGAACCAGGATCAGGACTAGGACCAGGACCAGAACCTGGACCAGGACCAGGAGCAGGAACAGGACCAGAACCTGGGCCAGGACCAGGACCAGGACGAGGACCAGGACCAGAACCTGGACGAGGACCAGGACCAGCACCTGGACTAGGACCAGGACCAGAACCAGGACGACGACCAGGACCAGAACCTGGACTAGGACCAGGACCAGAACCTGGACTAGGACCAGGACCAGAACCAGGACGAGGACCAGGACCAGGACCAGGACCAGAACCAGGATCAGGACCTGGACCAGGACCAGGACCAGAACCAGGACCAAGACCAAGACCAGGACCAGAACCTGGACTAGGACCAGGACCAGGACCAGGACCGGGACCAGGACCAGAACCTGGCCTAGGACCAGGACCAGAACCTGGACTAGGACCAGGACCAGGACCAGAACCAGGACCTGGACTAGGACCAGGACCAGAACCTGGACTAGGAACAGGACCAGAACCTGGACCAGAACCTGGACTAAGACCAGGACCAGAACCTGGACTAGGAACAGGACCAGAACCAGGATCAAGACCAGGACCAGGATCCGGACCAGGACCAGAACCTGGACTAGGACCAGAACCAGGACCATAATCAGAACCAGGATCAGGACCAGGACCAGGACCAGGACCAGAACCTGGACTAGGACCAGAACCAGGACCATAACCAGAACCAGGATCAGGACCAGGACCAGAACCTGGACTAGGACCAGGACCAGGCACAGGACCAGGATCAGGACCAGGACCAGGACTAGGACCAGGACCAGGACCAGGACCAGAACCTGGACTAGGACCAGAACCAGGACCATAACCAGAACCAGGATCAGGACCAGGACCAGGACCAGGACCAGAACCTGGACCATAACCAGAACCAGGATCAGGACCAGAACCAGGACCAGGACCAGAACCAGGACCAAGACCAGGACCAGGACCAGAACCTGGACTAGGACCAGGACCAGGACCAGGACCGGGACCAGGACCAGAACCTGGACTAGGACCAGGACCAGGACCGGGACCAGGACCAGGACCAGAACCTGGACCAGGACCAGAACCAGGACCAAGACCAGGACCAGGACCAGAACCTGGACTAGGACCAGGACCAGGACCGGGACCAGGACCAGGACCAGGACCTGGACCTGGACCAAAACCAGGACTAGGACCAGAACCTGGACCAAGACCTGGACCAGGACCAGGACCAGGACCAGAACCTGGACCTGGACCTGGACCAGAACCAGGACTAGGACCAGGACCAGGACCAGGACCAGGACCAGAACCAGGATCAGGACCTGGACCAGGACCAGGACCAGAACCAGGACCAAGACCAGGACCAGGACCAGAACCTGGACTAGGACCAGGATCAGGACCAGGACCAGGACTAGGACCAGAACCAGGATCAGGACCAGAACCTGGACCAGGACCAGGACCAGAACCAGGATCAGGACCAGGACCTGGACCAGGACCAGGACCAGAACCAGGACCAAGACCAGGACCAGAACCTGGACTAGGACCAGGACCAGAACCTGGACTAGGACCAGGACCAGAACCTGGATTAGGACCAGAACCAGGACCAGGACCAGGACCAGAACCTGGACTAGGACCAGAACCAGGACCATAACCAGAACCAGGATCAGGACCAGGACCAGAACCTGGACCAGGACCAGGACCAGGCACAGGACCAGGATCAGGACCAGGACCAGGACTAGGACCAGAACCAGGATCAGGACCAGAACCTGGACCAGGACCAGAACCAGGATCAGGACCAGGACCTGGACCAGGACCAGAACCAGGACCAAGACCAGGACCAGAACCTGGACTAGGACCAGGACCGGGACCAGGACCAGGACCAGGACCAGAACCTGGACCAGGACCAGGATCAGAGCCAGGACCAGGACCAGAACCTGGACTAGGACCAGAACCAGGACCAGAACCTGGACCAGGACAAGAACCAGGACCAGAACCTGGACTAGGACCAGGACCAGGACCGGGACCAGGACCAGGACCAGGACCTGGACAAAGACCTGGACCAGGACCAGGACCAGGACCAGAACCTGGACCAAGACCAGGACCAGGACCAGAACCTGGACCTTGACCAGAACCAGGACTAGGACCAGGACCAGAACCAGAACCAGAACCAGGACCAGGACCAGGAGTAGAACCTGGACTACGACCAGAACCAGGATCAGGACTAGGACCAGAACCAGGACCATAACCAGAACCAGGATCAGGACCAGGACCAGGACCAGGACCAGGACCAGAAGCTGGACCATAACCAGAACCAGGATCAGGACCAGGACCAGGACCAGAACCTGGACCAGGACCAGGACCAGGCACAGGACCAGGATCAGGACCAGGACCAGGACTAGGACCAGAACTAGGACCAGGACAACGACCAAAACCTGGACTAGGACCAGGACCAGAACCAGAACCAGAACCAGGACCAGGTCCAGGAGTAGAACCTGGACTACGACCAGAACCAGGATCAGGACTAGGACCAGGACCAGAACCTGGACCAGGACCAGGAGCAGGAACAGGACCAGAACCTGGGCCAGGACCAGGACCAGGACGAGGACCAGGACCAGAACCTGGACGAGGACCAGGACCAGCACCTGGACTAGGACCAGGACCAGAACCAGGACGACGACCAGGACCAGAACCTGGACTAGGACCAGGACCAGAACCTGGACTAGGACCAGGACCAGAACCAGGACGAGGACCAGGACCAGGACCAGGACCAGGACCAGAAGCTGGACCATAACCAGAACCAGGATCAGGACCAGGACCAGGACCAGAACCTGGACCAGGACCAGGACCAGGCACAGGACCAGGATCAGGACCAGGACCAGGACTAGGACCAGAACTAGGACCAGGACAACGACCAAAACCTGGACTAGGACCAGGACCAGGACCAGGACCGGGACCAGGACCAGAACCTGGCCTAGGACCAGGACCAGAACCTGGACTAGGACCAGGACCAGGACCAGAACCAGGACCTGGACTAGGACCAGGACCAGAACCTGGACTAGGAACAGGACCAGAACCTGGACCAGAACCTGGACTAAGACCAGGACCAGAACCTGGACTAGGAACAGGACCAGAACCAGGATCAAGACCAGGACCAGGATCCGGACCAGGACCAGAACCTGGACTAGGACCAGAACCAGGACCATAATCAGAACCAGGATCAGGACCAGGACCAGGACCAGGACCAGAACCTGGACTAGGACCAGAACCAGGACCATAACCAGAACCAGGATCAGGACCAGGACCAGAACCTGGACTAGGACCAGGACCAGGCACAGGACCAGGATCAGGACCAGGACCAGGACTAGGACCAGGACCAGGACCAGGACCAGAACCTGGACTAGGACCAGAACCAGGACCATAACCAGAACCAGGATCAGGACCAGGACCAGGACCAGAACCTGGACCATAACCAGAACCAGGATCAGGACCAGAACCAGGACCAGGACCAGAACCAGGACCAAGACCAGGACCAGGACCAGAACCTGGACTAGGACCAGGACCAGGACCAGGACCGGGACCAGGACCAGAACCTGGACTAGGACCAGGACCAGGACCGGGACCAGGACCAGGACCAGAACCTGGACCAGGACCAGAACCAGGACCAAGACCAGGACCAGGACCAGAACCTGGACTAGGACCAGGACCAGGACCGGGACCAGGACCAGGACCAGGACCTGGACCTGGACCAAAACCAGGACTAGGACCAGAACCTGGACCAAGACCTGGACCAGGACCAGGACCAGGACCAGAACCTGGACCTGGACCTGGACCAGAACCAGGACTAGGACCAGGACCAGGACCAGGACCAGGACCAGAACCAGGATCAGGACCTGGACCAGGACCAGGACCAGAACCAGGACCAAGACCAGGACCAGGACCAGAACCTGGACTAGGACCAGGATCAGGACCAGGACCAGGACTAGGACCAGAACCAGGATCAGGACCAGAACCTGGACCAGGACCAGGACCAGAACCAGGATCAGGACCAGGACCTGGACCAGGACCAGGACCAGAACCAGGACCAAGACCAGGACCAGAACCTGGACTAGGACCAGGACCAGAACCTGGACTAGGACCAGGACCAGAACCTGGATTAGGACCAGAACCAGGACCAGGACCAGGACCAGAACCTGGACTAGGACCAGAACCAGGACCATAACCAGAACCAGGATCAGGACCAGGACCAGAACCTGGACCAGGACCAGGACCAGGCACAGGACCAGGATCAGGACCAGGACCAGGACTAGGACCAGAACCAGGATCAGGACCAGAACCTGGACCAGGACCAGAACCAGGATCAGGACCAGGACCTGGACCAGGACCAGAACCAGGACCAAGACCAGGACCAGAACCTGGACTAGGACCAGGACCGGGACCAGGACCAGGACCAGGACCAGAACCTGGACCAGGACCAGGATCAGAGCCAGGACCAGGACCAGAACCTGGACTAGGACCAGAACCAGGACCAGAACCTGGACCAGGACAAGAACCAGGACCAGAACCTGGACTAGGACCAGGACCAGGACCGGGACCAGGACCAGGACCAGGACCTGGACAAAGACCTGGACCAGGACCAGGACCAGGACCAGAACCTGGACCAAGACCAGGACCAGGACCAGAACCTGGACCTTGACCAGAACCAGGACTAGGACCAGGACCAGAACCAGAACCAGAACCAGGACCAGGACCAGGAGTAGAACCTGGACTACGACCAGAACCAGGATCAGGACTAGGACCAGAACCAGGACCATAACCAGAACCAGGATCAGGACCAGGACCAGGACCAGGACCAGGACCAGAAGCTGGACCATAACCAGAACCAGGATCAGGACCAGGACCAGGACCAGAACCTGGACCAGGACCAGGACCAGGCACAGGACCAGGATCAGGACCAGGACCAGGACTAGGACCAGAACTAGGACCAGGACAACGACCAAAACCTGGACTAGGACCAGGACCAGAA
The DNA here is from genome assembly GCF_051168715.1 of Poecilia mexicana. Lineage (NCBI taxonomy): Eukaryota > Metazoa > Chordata > Actinopteri > Cyprinodontiformes > Poeciliidae > Poecilia > Poecilia mexicana. The sequence continues at coordinate 2,703,959 of NW_028263385.1, forward strand.
CCAGAACCAGAACCAGGACCAGGTCCAGGAGTAGAACCTGGACTACGACCAGAACCAGGATCAGGACTAGGACCAGGACCAGAACCTGGACCAGGACCAGGAGCAGGAACAGGACCAGAACCTGGGCCAGGACCAGGACCAGGACGAGGACCAGGACCAGAACCTGGACGAGGACCAGGACCAGCACCTGGACTAGGACCAGGACCAGAACCAGGACGACGACCAGGACCAGAACCTGGACTAGGACCAGGACCAGAACCTGGACTAGGACCAGGACCAGAACCAGGACGAGGACCAGGACCAGGACCAGGACCAGGACCAGAAGCTGGACCATAACCAGAACCAGGATCAGGACCAGGACCAGGACCAGAACCTGGACCAGGACCAGGACCAGGCACAGGACCAGGATCAGGACCAGGACCAGGACTAGGACCAGAACTAGGACCAGGACAACGACCAAAACCTGGACTAGGACCAGGACCAGAACCAGAACCAGAACCAGGACCAGGTCCAGGAGTAGAACCTGGACTACGACCAGAACCAGGATCAGGACTAGGACCAGGACCAGAACCTGGACCAGGACCAGGAGCAGGAACAGGACCAGAACGTGGGCCAGGACCAGGACCAGGACGAGGACCAGGACCAGAACCTGGACGAGGACCAGGACCAGCACCTGGACTAGGACCAGGACCAGAACCAGGACGACGACCAGGACCAGAACCTGGACTAGGACCAGGACCAGAACCTGGACTAGGACCAGGACCAGAACCAGGACGAGGACCAGGACCAGGACCAGGACCAGAACCAGGATCAGGACCTGGACCAGGACCAGGACCAGAACCAGGACCAAGACCAAGACCAGGACCAGAACCTGGACTAGGACCAGGACCAGGACCAGGACCGGGACCAGGACCAGAACCTGGCCTAGGACCAGGACCAGAACCTGGACTAGGACCAGGACCAGGACCAGAACCAGGACCAGAACCTGGACTAGGACCAGGACCAGAACCTGGACTAGGAACAGGACCAGAACCTGGACCAGAACCTGGACTAAGACCAGGACCAGAACCTGGACTAGGAACAGGACCAGAACCAGGATCAAGACCAGGACCAGGATCCGGACCAGGACCAGAACCTGGACTAGGACCAGAACCAGGACCATAATCAGAACCAGGATCAGGACCAGGACCAGGACCAGGACCAGAACCTGGACTAGGACCAGAACCAGGACCATAACCAGAACCAGGATCAGGACCAGGACCAGAACCTGGACTAGGACCAGGACCAGGCACAGGACCAGGATCAGGACCAGGACCAGGACTAGGACCAGGACCAGGACCAGGACCAGAACCTGGACTAGGACCAGAACCAGGACCATAACCAGAACCAGGATCAGGACCAGGACCAGGACCAGGACCAGAACCTGGACCATAACCAGAACCAGGATCAGGACCAGAACCAGGACCAGGACCAGAACCAGGACCAAGACCAGGACCAGGACCAGAACCTGGACTAGGACCAGGACCAGGACCAGGACCGGGACCAGGACCAGAACCTGGACTAGGACCAGGACCAGGACCGGGACCAGGACCAGGACCAGAACCTGGACCAGGACCAGAACCAGGACCAAGACCAGGACCAGGACCAGAACCTGGACTAGGACCAGGACCAGGACCGGGACCAGGACCAGGACCAGGACCTGGACCTGGACCAAAACCAGGACTAGGACCAGAACCTGGACCAAGACCTGGACCAGGACCAGGACCAGGACCAGAACCTGGACCTGGACCTGGACCAGAACCAGGACTAGGACCAGGACAAGGACCAAAACCTGGACTAGGACCAGGACCAGAAACAGAACCAGAACCTGGACTACGACCAGAACCAGGATCAGGACCAGGACCAGGACCAGAACCAGAACCTGTAATAGGACCAGGACCAGAACCTGGACCAGGACCAGGACCAGGACCAGTACCTGGGCCAGGACCAGGACCAGGACCAGAACCAGAACCAAGACCAGAACCAGGACCAGGACCAGAACCTGGAACAGGACCAGGACCAGGACCAGAACCTGGACCAGAACCAGAACCAAGACCAGAACCAGGACCAGGTCCAGGACCAGGACCAGGACCAGAACCTGGAACAGGACCAGGACAAGAACCAGAACCAGAACCAGAACCAGAACCTGGAACAGGACCAGGACCAGAACCAGAACCAGAACCAGAATCTGGTTCTGGTTCTGATGTTGGAACCTAAAAACTAAAACCTGTATCTGAAATGTTGCTCTGAACATTTTGGTTGTTTTAAACATTTTTAAAATTTCAAATAATTTTTTCAGTTTATTTTTTTTATTCCATATTTTCCGGTCGGCCTGTCTCTGGATCCAGGGAGGTTCTGGGATCAGAACCAGAATCCTGATGAGGATAAAATCTCTGAATTTCGCTGAGAGGTCAACAGCAGGAGAGCCAATCAGAAGGCATCAGGAAGCAGAGTTGGGGTTACCTGGCAACCCGGTGGAGGCGGGCAGGAAGGCGGCGGCCCCCCAGGTCCCCGGGCCCCTCCGACCCCCTGGGGCCCTGCAGCCTTCTGGACAGCATGAACATGGAGTCCGTGTAAAGGAGGCGGCGGCGGCGGCTGGACCTGATGGGACAGAGGGGACAGGTGGCCAGCTGAGGACAGAGACACAAAAAGGAGACGCATCAAACCCAAGCAGGCTAATGATGCTAATGATGCTAACAGAGCAACAGCAGAAACCTGGCAAACATCATTCACAGCTTCACAGCAGATATTCTAACTGAATATGTTACATACACAAATATGTAGCTGATCTACAAATATTTAGCATGCTAGGTAGACATTTAGCTGAGCTAAAGATTTAGCTAGGAAGCTAAATATTTGGCTAATTAGTTAAATAATTAAACGTTTATTTTGTATTGAGTTTCCTTATAGGACATCAAGTCTGGGTTCGGAGGCGGTCTCCGTTTATTTAACCCGACAATCAGGAGACATTAGCATTAGCACATAGCATGTGCTCCAGTTCTCCAGCCCGTTCTAAACAAATTAATTGTGTTAGTATACATCAGATGTTATAAAAGTGTAATAGCAACTGAAATGAAAACATTCAAACACGTATCATTAATACATAAGGAAAAATAACAATTTGAACAATATAAATAAAAGAATTACAATGGATTATAAAACTTGCTTCTCCCCAAAGGAACAAATAACAAAAGGGAAGAGAAAATTAATAACTAAATATTAATAATAATCCTGGAGGACCCTGAACAAAAGAAGAAGAAAGAGAGGCGGAGCTGGAGGACCAAACACAGAGGAAGAGAAGAACAGTCAGGCAGAAACAAATACATTAAAGAACACATTTTAATACAGACCTTCTAATTCCTGTTAATGATCATTATAATCAGTAATGTAGTCATTAAATAGATTTATATTAGTAAACTATTTAGCTACAAATTTAAAGCTTAATATTTAGTGTGAATTTAATTTTCTTTGTTTTCTGCTTACTTTTCATTTGCTGTTTTATTAAAATAACTGAGCTAGTTGCCTGAAGTAGTGCTGTAGTTTTTCCCCCTGAACTGCTGTCATCATTTTATTATTTTTATTATTGTTTATCTCCCTCATTAGTTGTGTAAAATACATCAGTGGATAAATAAATATTGCATATTTGGTCATTTTGTGTTTGACTTTTGTCACCATTGTTGTTTCAAAATGTTCTTACTGGTCTTTGTTTATATATAAAAAAAAAGCTGCTCTGCATTAAAAATGAATTTGACATTTTAGCAGATTTTAAACGACGTTCATGGAATCAGAATCTCATCCATGCTCCTCAAGTCCCTGCAGCTCCGCCGCCCGCCGCTGGGGGGCAGCACCGAGCCGGAGCCTGTTTCCGGTCACAGAGGATGTAAATCGGGCCGTGTGGCCCCCAGGGGCTCCGCCACAGCCTCAGACCTACTTCTGCTTTAATTGGACCATTCCTCAGCTCCAGAACTTTCTCTGATCCGGTTTCATTTGCTCTGATTTTATGATGTTGCTTTTCGTCTGCAGTTTTTTTTTTTTTTTTTTTTTTACTGCTGCTGTGATTTACTGGAAGTCTGTAGAAACATTTAGCCTAATTATTTTTAATATAACTTTAGTTTTAATTTTTTGTTCAAAGTAGTTTAATTCATAAAATAGATTTTAATTACAAAAATTTCACAGGATGGCATAAATAAATAAATTAACTTAGAAAATAGAGTAAAAATCAATCAATTAATAAAACATACAAACAGACCAAAAGACTCTGATGATCATATTCTCAGGATTCTTATATTCTTCTGTAGGAAATTAAAAACCGTCGAGCCAGTTTATTATAAATAGCATCAGTGCACATAATATATTCTTTATCAGGATGTTTTTGTTAAATGTACAAATTATTTTGACTTTCAGAAAATAAACACCCTGTTCTCCACAAAACCTGAATTTTCTTTCATAAAATTGTTTTGTTTGTGTTAAAATTAAAACATTTAATTGATCAGAAAAATTGATTACTCACTGAGATGAAGGTTGCCATGGCGACACCTCTGCAGATGCTCTCCTGATGCTGCTGAGGAGAAAAGTGATGAAGACAAATTCAACCCCAGGCTGCTGGTGCTGCGCTGACGTCATCGGGGGCGGGGCTAAGCACAATGATGTAATCAAGTGAAAAACTTCCTCAGATTAAGGATTACAGTCATAATCCCGCATATCTACACTGTAAAAACAGACAGAAACACTTTGCTTTGTCCGTCCTGCAGTTTAGTAAATATCTCCATAATATTATTTTACCAGTAAATATTGTCGGACTTCAGGCACCTGAAAAATTTTCACATTTTATTGCTGGATTTCAAACCTTCGCAACCATGGAGACATATTTTAAAAATTTCTGTAACTTTGAATTATCTTCCCATTTCCATAAATATCACAACTTTCTTCACAAATGATTTTACAAAGTATTTACAAAATAAACATCCTCATATTATCCCTTTACCTTTTTAGCAACACACCACACTTTTCAGCAAGCAGCCCCTCATTCAAAATAATTTTGGTTTTCAGATATCTCTGTACACTATCAAAACATATTTCTGGAAAATATTAGTTTCAGTGGCATGAAATGAAACATCATTTCCAATAAAACGATGTTTCTCTAATCATTTCAGTGAAACTTTGCGGTTTATGAAGCTCCATGTTTCTTCTTCTTCAGGTTCATTTGTGTTTTTAATGATCATTTTTACCAGAATGTTTCTCCATATAAGAGTGTCTGTTGTTGTTCCGCTTCGGGAAGCAGAGCCGCAGATTCACAACGGAAAGGATCACGACTGAAGGAAACCAGAACCGGCCCAGCGGTTCCGGTTGACCGGAGTTGCTGGTTATTTTCTTCTCTTGGGTTGAAGTTTCAGGCCAACCTTCCAGTCGTCTCGATTCTTTGTTGCTAAAATAAAAACTCCAGTTTCTCTGTAAGGTTGATCGTTTCTTCTTCTTCTCTTGGCGCCCTGCTGGGTGCCGGCCGCCGTCCAATCAGGTCAGAGCGTTGTCACTTCCTCTCCAGCAGCTGGATTTTGTTTGGTTCTGCTGATTGGTGGAGCCAGCTGAACACAGCATGATGCTACCACTACCATGCTTGGTCTGTTTTATCGCAGCAGCTTCTTCTTTTGTTTGGGCGTAATAACATTAATAATAATAATAATAATAATAGTAATAATAATAATAATAATAATAATAATAATAGATCATTAAAGGTTTTAAATGAAGGCAGGTTGTATGTGTTCATGGTGAGTTTCCAGTAGATTTAAATTTGTTTTGGTTACATTTGCCCCCCCCCCGCCCCCAGGTACGAGGGTGGAAAGAAAATGGATGGATGTAAATGTGCTCGTTCTGCCCCCTGGTGGCAGCCTGAGGAACCAGCAGCTGCTGATTTGACTCTCAAAGCAGCAGCTGCTGGTTTCAGCCGCCGCCCCGCTCAGCTTCCTGCTCCACAGAAACCACAGAAGAAGAAAACCAGGAGAGACGAATGCCGCACGCAGAACCAGGAATCATCAAACCCGATAATAAACCTTTATCTTAGATTATAATCTGGATTAATCATTTCCAGGTTTAATGAGACTGAAAGGAAAAACTCAAACAGCTTCTATAACATCTATTCTACTTGCATTTAGATCCACAGATTCCTCTTGGCCTTGCCCTGCAGAGGTCAGAGGTGACACACTTCCTGTCAGATTTAGTTCCTCCTGCTCCTCATGGCTACGGAGAGAAATTTGCTCCAATATTATTTCAGAAATTTAAATAATAAAAAAATGATTTAAAAATGAAACTTTATCAAATTTCTTAATCAAAACACATTTTTATGCTATAGTTGAACTCATTTATGCAGTTTGACATTTTTAAGTTTTTCAAATTATTTTGTCAGATTTTGTTTGTTCAAATGTTTTTTGAGACTTTCCCCAAACTGGCCGGTAGAAATACGTCACCTAGAACAGAGGAGCAGAATCTGAAAAACACAATCTGAAAAGAATGCAGTTAATCAAAAACAATGTTTAAAATAATTTCAAAATTAAAATTAAATTCTTAATTTAAAAAAAGGTGGGATGAGCTTGAAGTCAGACGCTGACAGGCAAATATTTTAAATACACTGCTCCAAAAAATAAAGGGAACACTCAAATAACACATCCTAGATCTGAATGAATGAAATATTCTCATTGAATACTTTGTTCTGAATGTGCTGACAACAAAATCACACAAAAATCATCAATGGAAATCAAATTTATTAACCAATGGAGGCCTGGATTTGGAGCCACACACAAAATTAAAGTGAAATGTTCCCTTTATTTTTTGAGCAGTATATATATATATTATTCCAGAGAAATGCAGCAAATTCTAGAAAAATGTTGAGTTTTATCCCAAGATTTTAAAAGCTGAAGATGTTCTGCTGTTTCATGAAGGAGGAACGTCTTCAGGCGCCGCCACGTGACCTCTGACCTCAGCTCCTCATGCAAACTTCTTCCAAATCAGCTGCTGACTTTGACTGACAAATGTTTCATTTCCATAAAAGAAGAAGAAGGAAGCGTGTGGAGGACAGACCGCCAGCAGCCGCACAGCAGGTCAGACCATTTCCTCCTCAGGACGGTTTTTGTTCTGATTCTACGGGATTTATTTTATTAACCCTATTTCACAGGTTGAAGATATTTAAAAGTAGACAAATATTCCATCATTATTCATTTAGATGAGAGTTTATTCAGCTGACGTTTGCTGGAAAATTCAAAAAAGATTTTTACATTTCATTAAAAAATGACTAATCAAATTAAACACTAACGAAAAGGTCGATCCAGTCAAACTACGTCAAAACAAACTAAATATGGAAATTCTCCTAAAATCAGATAAACTGGATTAAGTTAAATTAAACTGAAAGGACAATCCAGAAAATGTAATTTATGTAATTAATGGTTAAATGTGGGAAAGTGAAATCTAAAGAATGATTCATTAAAAAATATCCATCATTGTTTTTATATGTTTAATGTTTCCTGAAACTTTAGTGACAGTGTTATTAAAGTTATTATTTTTTGTTTTGCAGAGAAATGAGTCCGGCGCCGCGCCTCGTCGTCCTGCTGCTGGCGGCTCGGATCGCAGGTAAAACATGAAATCTGCTTTTCGGACAGTTTCCCTTCATTCAGCAGTTCATTCACCAATCGACACGTTTCTCTGGAAATAATCTCATATTACTATTATTGATCAGGTATTTCAGCCTGTCGGCTGCAGGGCTGCTTCCATACGGAGGTAAATTGGGGCCAAAAAGTTTGTTCAAAAGAAAAAACAAAATCAAACTAAAAAAAAAATTATCCAAACTAATTTTCAGATTCAAGATTTTATTTTTGATTTGCAAAACTTTTTTTTTTTCAGATAAAAATAGTTTCTCAGTTTCAAATAGTTTGTGTGCACAAAAACAGTGCGGTCTCATATTTTACACAAAAGTCGGCATGTATAAAAATTAACTTTGCGTCAAAGTGTGTGTAAATATACGCAGACGTTTTCGCTGGGTGAAAATGTGCAGCAGCCACACAAACTTTTTCTGTGGACGATAAGAAACCACAAAGCGTCAAACTCACATAAATGCACTGAAGTCTGAGGACATTCAGTTATTTAGACCAAGGAGCACCAAACCGATGTTTTTCATGATTTTATTGTTAAACGATGAAACTGAACCCATTCATCCTCAGACAATAAGCTAACACGAACACAAAATAAAGAAAATAAGAGCATGTGAAAACCTCGCTCTAATGTAAATGGCACTTTTCCTCAGTTTGTGTCTCAGAGATGTAACACATTGATCTGTGAGCCGAAATGCATCTATGGGGTCATTTCATTCTCACTGAAAACAGGAAACAGGCTCAGCAGATTAACTCCAACCTGCTGAGTAAAACTAATCAACAGGTTTGATTATTTAAGGTGATCCAGGTGTGTCTGCAGTCACACGGATCTCAGTAGCTGCATCCAGGTGAGCCGTAATGTGGAGCTTTGGCTCTGATGGAGAACAGAGGGAGGATTGATCAGAGATCATATTGATCTGATGGTGATTCATCCAGACTGATCATCCTGGGGCTCTGAGCAGAACTTAAAGACAGAGCCGAGCGGTACCGGTACCGGTCCAGCTGCAGCCATCCAGCCTCCCGCTTTGTGAAAGCGCCTTATGGACATAAAGCATCTTGATTCTGTAACTGTACAACTTATTCACATGATTCTACTATTGATAAACGTCCAGTTTCCCACCAAAGACCCTCTGACTCCGTCTTTAAAAGCTGAACGCTCTGCTGCTGTGCAGACAGGCATTTACAGGATCTCTTTATTTTGGATTTTGTTTTCTTTAAAATGTATTATTTTTATTTTTGTGAGGTGACATTATGAGCCCTGAAAGCACCTTTTAAATGAAATATATAATCATAAATACTTAAACTGGTTCAAACAAGGCCGTTTCCAAGGTTACTGCTTCACGTGGCGGCAGACTTCCAGGTATTTATACTGATTTACATTAATATGCATTTATGGAGGCGACAGGCGGAGCAGCAGCTGCTCCGTTTCCCCCACATCAGGATTTATAGAGGAAAGGTGCAGAGCCACGGCTTCATGCATCCCATTTGGTTTGTGCGCCGCACTTTTCTACATTTTCCCGAACGCCAAGTTTTGGTGTGAAAACTGCGCAGGGTTTTATGCACGAGGCCCCTGAAGCTTTTAAAGTGTGTATCTCAGTGCTTCTAGGCTTTGTGTTTTTCTCATATTACAGAAATAAAGTCAGTATTTACAGCTGGGGTCTTCAACATGGGGCTCGGGACCTCAGACGGGTCGTGACATTTCTGATTTATGGATATTATTTTTACATTCACAGCTGTCTTTAACTACACCCATGTAACTACAGCTTTCAGTAAAAATATCAGTTTATACAGGCAAGATCATTTAAGCATGTTTTGGTCAAATAAACACTCCAGCACATCTTAATGAATGAAGATACTTTAATGTTTTCATACAGTCGGATCCAGAGGGAAGTTGAAAATCAGAATCACTGTTTTTATATCAGCTAAAGTTGTTTTATTCTAATTTAGTAAGAAATATTAAAACTACTAGGGATTTTTTATAAAGGTGGATTTTATTTTTCTGCAAACAGACGTTAGACGAAGCTGTTATTTCACTGAATATTATTTACAGACTGACATAAAAATGCCAAGGCGCTAATTTATCTGGCTGCTTTGTTTATATCCTCTGTTTATATTCATGCTCTTATTTTGAAATCCGTTTACATAGCAGCTGTGCTTCCTTTCTTTATTGAGCAAGTGGAAAGTATTTAACAGGAAGAGAAAAACAAAACACCGACTGAACAAACAGCCAGGAAATTAATTTGACAAACACATTACGACTTGTTTTGGAGCCTCACACGTCGTCCACACGGCTGACGTCAGAGCTTTAGCATTAGCTTCTGCTAAATACTGTTTTGGTTTAGTGCTTTAGCATTAGCTTCTGCTAAATACGTTATTTTAGCGTTTTAGCATTCACAGCACTAATGTCTATGAATAGTGCTTTAGAGTTAGCCCAGCTAACGTTTAGCTAGCAGTGCCCAGTGCTGGTGTTCGGTTAATTTTTAAGAACAGAAGGGCGGCCGGTCGTGTCCCGTAGGGTTATGACTGAATTGTTGAGACGTGGCAGACCCGTCTGGAGAAAACCTGGTAGTTTCTTTTCTTGGATGTTGCTTAAGGGTTTTAAACTGAAACTTGGAAACAACCCGCAGAGGCTTGAACACAACGATTCCTTTGGAACGTTTTAAAAATATAAACTGTAGTTGACATTATAAAACAGATGGTTGGTACTGGACGCATTCACCCGTTACAAAGTTTTCATCCTGAAGGTTCAGGGTCGTTTCAGAACCGCTGCCATGGTACCAGCACCTAGTATCCAGTAAGACTAAGAACCTTCTGGACTCCATTTAAACCAGTTACGACCCAGTTACACACAGTCAGGCTCAGTGAACGTCCTCTGATGAAGAAGAATGAAGGAAAGGCCACCAACCGATCACCAACCTTTGGTTCCCTTCCAGTCCTGACGGTTCTCAGACTTTCAGAAAACCGTAAACTGGATGAACATTTCTGATGCTTTGAGTTTGAACTTCAGCAGATCTTTTCTCCTTTACAGCATCTCAAACATTCACCGACGCTGGAAAGGATTTCAGAGTCATTTTTCCAGAAAACATCGCCTACTACTACCCTTCTGATGCCCACAACAAGATCTGGGTCACCGCTCTGCATGACGACACATCCGTCACAATGTCATTAGCCAGCAGTGAAACTAAACAACTAAACGCTGGTCATACTAAAAGTTTTGATGTGACCCAAGAACTCGGCAGGCTAACGATTAATGACAGTAACGATTTTGACCCGTTCACGGTTTTCAGCATCTCTGACAAAACCGTTCATATTACTAGCACCAAGGACATCGTCATCCAAGCCGTCAGCAGCAGAGGAAGAAGCGTGCAGTCAGCTCTGGTTATACCAACCACCAAACTCAGTAACAAGTACTTCATCCCACCGGTACCTGAGACTGAAGGAACCACTAGTGGAGGGGCTCCTGTGGTAAATGTTACAGAGAGAGCCCCGTTCAGACTCATCATCGTCAACCCTGATGAACCCAAAGCATCTGTGACCATTAAAGGCAGAGATGAAATCCCGATAAGCATAGAGTCAGGCAAGGCTGCTCAAATCTGGGTGGACAATGGCAACACGACCCAGTATGTTGAAGCAAATAAAAGAGTGGCGGTGTACTTCAGCCACCCCTGCGCCGTTCAGCACCAGTGCACCTGCGGCCTTCTGCATGCCATGGTGCCTCCGGCCAAGAACGACACCATGAAGTTCCCCATTCCTCCGGTTCTGGGCAAGCCAGCGTCCATTCTGCTGTCCGATGAAGCAAACGGAAGATGGATCAATTCTTCCTCACTGATCGTTGAATCGGCAGCCACGGCCATCGTCTACTGGCCCAGCCTTCTCCTCACACTGGTTCCAGTAGAAGAGTTCGGCAGCTGTTTTGTGGTCCAGTTCATCGAGGGCAAGGAAAACATTCTCATCATCGTGGTCCACAAGGATCACAAGCAGGGAATTCACATCGGGAATGATCCTCTGGGGGGCGCAGGATGGCAGGAGCTGGAGGGAACCGACTACGTCTCAACCAATCGCAGCATTTCATCTACAACTGTCGTCTGGCACTCGTCTGCCAACATGACCGTCTACCACATGGCCCAGAACAACAACACCTGGTTTGGGAACCCCGCACCTGTTGTTAGTGCAAACCCAGGTAAGGATGCACACACGCACACACACGGATGACTCTCCCAGTCCTTCTGGAAGAAGTTTTTCATTTTGCAGTACTAAAGATGGCCGCCGCGGCGCTCTGTCCACGTCAGTAAAGATCGGGGGGACCTGAGTTTCCTCCGGGTCTTGCTGCCTGATGTTAGGTCAGGGTCAGTGGATGGATGGATGTCCTAGTTAAAGCCTGAACAAACAGTGGACTGTGTGCGGCCACAATAAAGCAGACTGTCTCTGTGTGTTCATGTCAGATTTCAGGGGCTGCATTTTAACTCCAGAGGTGACGATGATCCTCCATGAAGCAGAGAGTTGGCAGGAGTCGATCCGATCCTGTAAGAACCAAAGCCTGAATCTCATCAGCCTCTCCAGCGAAGCTCTACAAAAACATACCTGCCAAAACCTGCGTGGAAACGACGCCAAGCAAGTGTGGATCGGCACGCGTCGCAGCTCGCTGACCGGAGACTGGTACTGGCTGAACAGCAACGGCTTCAACGACACCAACTGGGCCCGCAGCGAACCGGGGGACGTCAGCGAAGGCCAGTGCGCCGTCATGAGTCTGGAAGGCGACTGCGGCTGGAAGGACCGCAACTGCTGCGAGGACGCCCGACCTCTCTGCTACGCCGCTCCGCAAGTCCTGCAGATAAACTGAATCAGCAGCTTCCTGCTCCTGGTTCTGGTTAGGTCAGAACCGAGCCGCCGATAGCATCACTATAGTCATCAGAAAACGCTAGCATAGATGGCTAAACCGGTTTATTTGGGTCAGTTGGTAGTTTAGCCTCAAACTGCTGCCTGCGCTACAGAGGCTGGCAGAAAACAAGAGGCCAAACACAGACGAGGCGTCATAGTATGGAGGGCTGAGGGTGACGTAAAACATATATGAACAGGCAATTATACACAATAAACTACACCAAGCAAGCTTTAGCTCATAAGCTACATACTTAGCTAGTAAGCTAAATATTTAGCTCCAAACTAAACATTTAGCAAACTAAATGTTTAGTTTGGCTTGACAGCTCGCTAGCTAGCTTGAGAACTAGCTAGCTTTAGTTCACATACAACATACTTAACTAGTAAGCTAAATATTTAGCTTGGAAACTACGTAGTTAGTTTTCAAGCTAAATATTTATCTCCAAGGTAAATAAGTAATATACACACAAATAAAATACAGAGATCAGCCAGAACCAGATTTTATTTTTTAATTCATGATGTCAAAACTAATTCAAAGTTCTGAGTTAAATATTTAATTAGGTATGTAGACGATATCGATATTTTCCCATGACTTTTATAATTTCTATTAAAAGATCTATGAAAGACCAGAATTTAGATTAAATTTAATCTTCAAATTAGGTTAACGACTGTAAAGGAAGTGACATCAGCCACTGATCTGGACCGTGAACTGGTCAGCAATTAAAATTAAGATGAAAATTTGATCAACAGTTTTCTGTTTTTGTTTCAACTTTTTTCTCGAGTCAGATTTAATATTTTATCCTATTTAAATAAGGAATTATAACGCAGCAAACTATATTCTAGTGTAAATGCAGGTTAGGGGTGAGAAGCTAATAGTTTTTACTGAGTTTCAGAACATTAACTTCTGGCTGTTCAGATTTAATCATTGTATTTATTCATTTTAGGGTTTTATTGATCTGAATCTAGCAAACAATAAATTTATTTTGTGTGATTTGCTGTGAATGTATCATGTAAGCTGCATAAATAAAATTAGTCATTTATACCAATAAATGGATTTTCATGTATGAAACAAAACTTTTTATTTCCTTTCTTTCAACAAAATCTGATAAAAAAGAAAAAAAAAAAAAAATTTTGAACATAAGAAACATAAAGAAACAAGAGATTGTTTTGTTTCCCCAACTTTATCATGCAGGAAGCTGCAGAGTTCAGTAGATCAATGCACTGATGCTCAAAGTGTGGGGCATGGACCCTGGGGGGCCGGCCTAAAAAATTACAGAGAAGATGAGGGAAAAAAATAAATAAAAAAACAACAATGAATCCCATAAACCATTTAATGTTAAATTTTCATCATCATTTTTCTGTTATTCAATCATTTTAATTTATTTTGATCAAATCTAAACTAAAATAATTTAAATGATTTAAATGTTATTTGCTTTGCTCCTGAAGCTAGCAGCTAGCAAGAAACGGAAAAGCTTCTGACAAAAACAAAAACCAGAGGAACTGTGGGAATAAAATAAAATGTAATATTAAATATTGCATATTTTCTTATAATCAAAGGAGAAGAACGGAATGAAATAATGCATCATCTGGTAATCAAGTCATAATAACTCATGTGATAACATTTTCTGCCATAGAACTGATGGCTGTTTAAAATCAGAAGCTATGAGGTTAGCATTAATGCTAAATTAATGTAATAATGTAATAATTACTGAATAATTGTAAAAACGACTGAATAATAAAATAACATTCCAAAAGTTGGTGTTTATATATTTTGTAGCAACGTCTGGAGGTAGCAAAGGGGGTCAAAGGTCAAAGCTGTTTGGGGTCCTGGATGGAAACGTTCTGTGTTTTCCAGACACTCAGGTCCATTTTATACATAATCAACTAACTATGAAGATTCTACATGTATCAAATAAATTTGACTTCCTGATTTATCATCTTGAAATTGGGCGTCTGTCTCTTTAAAAACTCCTGCTCTTTCTGAAGCTCTGCCTCTAGGAAGTCAGCATGGTGTTTTTCACCAGCTGCTGTCATGAGCTCAGCTTTGCTAGTTGCTGCTGGCTAGTCTGAAGGAGCTGCGTGGGGGAGGAGGGGTTGCCATGGAGATTAAAGGATTTATGAAAGAACCAAAAGAAACATGATGGGATAGTGAATAAAGATGATTTTAGATGTTGCTGGGTCTTTAAATCAGATCACTAACGACAATCAGCAAGCGGTCTGATTGGGAAGTGTGAAGTCACTTCCTCCAGCAGCTGACGCCCTGCAGAGCCCCCCCCTGGACCATCCCCACCACGACGCCCACCAGCAGAACCAGCTTGGTGCCCAGAGCCGCCGCCAGCAGCAGCACCAGCGCCGGCGGCGGCCCGGCAGCTGGCGGCGGCGGGCGCGGCCGCAGGACAAACAGGGCGGCCTGCTCCCGACCCAGCGGGTTGGAGGCGCTGCAGGTGTAGCGCTGACCCGGTTGGACGTCCCTCAGTTGGCTGATGGTCCGGTACCGGCCAGGCGAGCCCAGAGCCTGCAGCGGCGCCAGCGAGGAGCCCTCCAGTGGGTCGTCCGGGCCGAGCCACTGGACGTCTGGCAGCGGTGAACCCTGAACCCGGCACACGGCGGTGAACCCGGCCGGACCGCCGCCCTCCACCGACATGGCCAGGATCTTTGGAGGAGCTGCAGGGACGGACAGCAGGGGTTAGTCTGACCTTTGACCCCAACAACCAGAGGAAAGATGGCTGCCACACCCACAGCATGATGCTACCAGGCCAGAAAACCACAACTAATGTTACTGGATGATAAAGACGTTATTGCAATAAACATAAAATAATTATAAATATTATATTAGTAAATTCTGATGAACATTTAAAACTGGAAGACAAATTCTAAATAAAGAAACAAAACAACAAATAAAATTAATTATAAGGTTCCGTAAACAAAATCATCCTTAAGAAAAAAGTTTAGTTGAGACCAAAAGTCCGGAAACTTTATAGTCTGGTTTTTGGTAGGAAGAGAAAAACGATGAATCAAGCCTGAAATGATCAAGCCTGGTTTAACTTATGATTTATTGCTTCTCAGTGGAAAAACATTACGATCAGTTTCACCTGCCAGCAGCTCGACTCCAACAACAGATTTAAGTTTGCAAACTGACACCTTCTGCTGCTGTGGAGCAGCTCCACTGCTCCCACTGTTCCCTTTGTTCCCACTATTCCCTTTGTTCCCTCTGCTCCCATTGTTCCCTCTGTTCCCTTTGTTTCCTCTGCTTCCACTGTTCCCTCTGTTCCCTTTGTTCCCACTATTCCCTCTCCTCCCACTGTTCCCTTTGTTCCGTCTGCTCCCACTGTTCACTCTGCTCCCACTGTTCTCTTTGTTCCCTCTGCTCCCTTTCTTCCAACTATTCCCTTTGTTCACTCTGCTCCCACTGTTCCCTCTGTTCCCTTTCTTCCCACTATTCCCTTTGTTCCCTCTGCTCCCACTGTTCCCACTGTTCCCTCCTTTCCCTTTGTTCCCACTGTTCCCTCGGTTCCCTTTGTTCCCACTATTCCCTCTCCTCCCACTGTTCCCTCTGCTCCCACTGTTCCTTTTGTTCCCTCTGCTCCCACTGTTCCCTCTGCTCCCACTGTTCCCTTTGTTCCCTCTGCTCCCTTTCTTCCAACTATTCCCTTTGTTCACTCTGCTCCCACTGTTCCCTCTGTTCCCTTTCTTCCCACTATTCCCTCTGCTCCCACTGTTCCCTTTGTTCCCTCTGCTCCCACTTTTCCCTTTGTTCCCTCTGCTCCCTTTCTTCCCACTATTCCCTTTGTTCCCTCTGCTCCCACTGTTCCCTCTGTTCCCTTTCTTCCCACTATTCCCTTTGTTCCCTCTGCTCCCACTGTTCCCTTTGTTCCCATTATTCCCTCTGCTCCCACTGTTCCCTCTGTTCCCTTTGTTCCCACTATTCCCTCTGCTCCCACTGTTCCCTTTGTTCCCTCTGCTCCCACTGTTCCCTCTGCTCCCACTGTTCCCTCCATTCCCTTTCTTCCCACTATTCCCTTTGTTCCCTCTGCTCCCACTGTTCCCTCCATTCCCTTTGTTCCCACTATTCCCACTGCTCCCACTGTTCCCTCTGTTCCCACTATTCCCTTTGTTCCCTCTGCTCCCACTGTTCCCTCCATTCCCTTTGTTCCCACTATTCCCACTGCTCCCACTGTTTCCTCTGCTCCCACTGTTCCCTCCATTCCCTTTCTTCCCACTATTCCCTTTGTTCCCTCTGCTCTCACTGTTCCCTCCATTCCCTTTGTTCCCACTATTCCCACTGCTCCCACTGTTCCCTCTGTTCCCACTATTCCCTTTGTTCCCTCTGCTCCCACTGTTCCGTCCATTCCCTTTGTTCCCACTATTCCCTCTGCTCCCACTGTTCCCTCTGTTCCCACTGATCCCTCTGCTCCCACTGTTCCCTTTGTTCCCTCTGCTCCCACTGTTCCCTCCATTCCCTTTGTTCCCACTATTCCCACTGCTCCCACTGTTCCCTCTGTTCCCACTATTCCCTTTGTTCCCTCTGCTCCCACTGTTCCCTCCATTCCCTTTGTTCCCACTATTCCCACTGCTCCCACTGTTCCCTCTGCTCCCACTGTTCCCTCCATTCCCTTTCTTCCCACTATTCCCTTTGTTCCCTCTGCTCTCACTGTTCCCTCCATTCCCTTTGTTCCCACTATTCCCACTGCTCCCACTGTTCCCTCTGTTCCCACTATTCCCTTTGTTCCCTCTGCTCCCACTGTTCCGTCCATTCCCTTTGTTCCCACTATTCCCTCTGCTCCCACTGTTCCCTCTGTTCCCACTGATCCCTCTGCTCCCACTGTTCCCTTTGTTCCCTCTGCTCCCACTGTTCCCTCCGTTCCCTCTGCTCCCACTGTTCCCTCCGTTCCCACTATTCCCTCTGCTCCCACTGTTCCCTCCATTCCCTTTGTTCCCACTATTCCCACTGCTCCCACTGTTCCCTCTGTTCCCACTATTCCCTTTGTTCCCTCTGCTCCCACTGTTCCCTCCATTCCCTTTGTTCCCACTATTCCCACTGCTCCCACTGTTCCCTCTGCTCCCACTGTTCCCTCCATTCCCTTTCTTCCCACTATTCCCTTTGTTCCCTCTGCTCCCACTGTTCCCTCCATTCCCTTTGTTCCCACTATTCCCACTGCTCCCACTGTTCCCTCTGTTCCCACTATTCCCTTTGTTCCCTCTGCTCCCACTGTTCCCTCCATTCCCTTTGTTCCCACTATTCCCTCTGCTCCCACTGTTCCCTCTGTTCCCACTGATCCCTCTGCTCCCACTGTTCCCTTTGTTCCCTCTGCTCCCACTGTTCCCTCCGTTCCCTCTGCTCCCACTGTTCCCTCCGTTCCCACTATTCCCTCTGCTCCCACTGTTCCCTCCGTTCCCTCTGCTCCCACTGTTCCCTCCGTTCCCACTATTCCCTCTGCTCCCACTGTTCCCTCTGTTCCCACTGATCCCTCTGCTCCCACTGTTCCCTCCATTCCCTCTGCTCCCGCTGTTCCCTCCGTTTCCTCTGCTACTTACCAGAAGCTAATGCTAAAGCGCTAAACTTGTCATGAGGAGAAATGTTGCCAAAGGTCAAACTTTTCTTATATGAAAGCTTACAAAACAGCTGAGGAAATTATCTGGAAAAATTATTTTAGCAATTCTAAGTGCGTTAAATGTTTTTACAGCTAGCTAAAGCGCTAAGCTAAATATTAACTCTGCAAGTAGCAGATTAGTGTTAGCACGCCTCCACTGGGAACAGTGAGACTCCAGTTTCAGGTGAACCGGACCGAAACATTTCTGACCGAAACGTTTGGCAGCGTAACGTAACGTTTCTTGATGTTTTGTACCGTTTCATCTCCTACCTTCCACCCGCAGCCTGGTCCCCATCTTATCCTCAAAACTGACGTGTTCTCGCCCCTGAACCTCCACTCTGCAGTAGTAACGGCCGTTGTCCTGCAGGGTGGCGCCGTTGATGCGCAGCGACAGGTCGTGCTCCCTCGGGTTGCCCTCCAGGCGGTACCGCTGGTCTTGCTGCGGGTTGGGTTCGCAGGTGGCGGCGCCGGGCCGGCTGGTGCAGCGGTACAGGATGGCGGCGGCCGACCCATGGCCCAGCCGCCACATCACCTGCAGCAGGGAATGCTGGGAGTGCTGCGGGTGGCTGAAGGTGCAGGGCAGCACCACCGGGTAGCCGTCCATCCCCCGGACCTCCGCCTGGACCTGCATGGACCAGCTGTCGTCCCCGGTGCCGCCAGCTGCAGGGGAGAAACCTGCTGAAGTTATAAAACATCAAGACTTGGGTTCCAAAAAAATATAAGATATTAAATAAAAACAGCAACCACTCTTCAGTTCACTAGCCAAATGTTTCCCTATCATGACGCCAAACAGTGTTGACCTTTGACCCTCATAGCAAACCCACAGAAAAATATTTGAACATCACCTTGAAAATGTCAGTTATTCACTATTTCATTGTTATTACATTCATATAGCATAATGCTAACCTCATAGCTTTATTAGCAGATAAAATGTTATGACACCAATTTTTCAACACACAATTCCTTCTTTTGATTAGAATAAGATATGTAATAATTTATATTAATCATAAAATTTAATTTAATTCCTTCTAAACTGTGTTTTTTTGGTGGGGGTTGTTAGAAACTTTTCTATTTCATGCTAGCTGTGCTAGCTTGAGGAGCAGCTTGATCAGAAAATGAGCATCAGAAACCTTTAACATTTAAATCAAATATTTTAA
Source organism: Poecilia mexicana (assembly GCF_051168715.1). Classification (NCBI taxonomy): domain Eukaryota; kingdom Metazoa; phylum Chordata; class Actinopteri; order Cyprinodontiformes; family Poeciliidae; genus Poecilia; species Poecilia mexicana. The sequence goes on from NW_028263385.1 coordinate 2,723,255, forward strand.
CTTACATTTTATACAGAAAAGAGATTGAATAATTGTTGGGAATCCAAGTTTCAATTTCTTTTTCCTTCTCATTTTCACTGGAACGTTGAGGCTCCCACAGCGCCCCCTGGAGGCCCATACTTAAAAAACACTGAATTGAATTCACCATTTTCCTGAACCAGTGATCAGGATTCATCAGGGGCCTCGTGTATCAAACCCTGCGCTGTTTTCACACTGAAACTTGGCATAGGACAAATTTAGAAAAGTGCAGCGAACAAAAAAATCCAGATGTATGAAGCCGTGCTGCAATCAGACCTGCTCACCTTTCCTCTATAAATCCTGATTTGGGGGAAACGGAGCAGCTGCTGCTCCGCCTGTCGCCTCCATGAATACATATTAATGTAAATTAGTATAAATACCTGGAAGTCTGCCGGCACCTGAAGCAGTAACCATGGCAACCATCCTGGCTAACAGCAGTATAAGCATCTATAATAATAATAATATAGTTTATTTAAAAGCTGCTTTCAGGCCTCATGAGGTCACCTCACAAAACTAAAACATTAGGAAAATACATACTTAGTTTGGCAATAAATATTTAGTTAGCAAAATAAATGTTTAGCTCAGATTTAAATATTTAGTTACAAACTAAATATGTAGCTTTCAAATTAAATATTTATTTTGGAACGCTGACATTTATAAAAATTAAACCAACCAAAGTGCTGCTGTTAGAGTTTTACAGTGTAGATTCAGCAGGAAGCTCGTCATCCTGACTTTAACAGGACCAGAACCGTCCTCACCTGCGGCGGCCGCCAGCAGCAGAACCAGAAAGCATCCGACCCACGGAGCGTCCATGAGGAGAACAGAGCAGCGGCGGACCCAGAACTGGACTGGTCCGGTCCGGTCCGGTGACTCAGAACCTCCCAGACGGTCCGCGTGTTTCCGTCCCTTTCTGGACACTTCTGCTATTCCTGCTGCGTTAATCATCAGCTGGTTGGAGACACTCAGCCGGTTCTGATCCAAACCTTCAACAGATTTATTTGCAGTTCTCTAAAAGTAGAACAATAAAGCGACACAGGGAGCCACCAGGGGGCGCCGTCACCATGGCAACAAACCCAAGCTTTAGCTTATTTTATGAAAACTTTAATTTGAATCCAGATCAGAGGATTTTCACTGGAATGAAACCCAGAGCAAACGGAACCGGATCATCTTCAGATTAAATCTGATCAATAATGTGTCATTGATCCGATCAAATCACTTTTCCTGCTTGTGTAACAGTGTTCAGGTTGTAGAATCCCACTTGCTTTATGTATCAGTGCAACGGGGAAATAGCGCCCCCTCTCTGTGTGGCTGGTTATATGCTGCTGGCTCCTGCACTCAGTGCCAGTCTGAAAGCTGCACGAGAGGTGAGTTTCATTCTTCAGCACACCGAGTAGAAAAATGTTAGCAATCGATAAAACATCATTTTTATTAACTTAGATAAATAGAGTGCAATTAATATTTACTAGATACGTGCCTGGCACTAATTTCTGTTCTTTTAATTTCGTTATAAAACACTTCATGTGCTCGTTAAAAAGCTAACTTAACGCTCTGTTGCAGTGAGCTGATTGAAGCTGAGCCTTGCACTGATTCCAACCCGATATTTTCTCATTCAGGAAATAAACTGCAGATCACCCAGAAACTCCTGGTCTTCTTTAAAACTACACAACGCAGAGTGGAGGGGTCACTTGGGCCGGGCTGGTCCAGTGGAGTGAAGCAGAACCCGGTTACACTTTTGTATCAGATAATAACTGCTGGCCGTATTGGAACTGATCGAACTGCATCTTATGATTATTGTTATTGATAATGTTACAAATTAAATCGAATTAAAGCAAATCAAACAGAACCTGAAAAAAGACTCAGCATTAAAATGAAACACAATCAGATATCAGAATGTTTTACAGTGTGTTGTAATGTTTTACAGTGTGTTGTAATGTTTTACAGTGTGTTGTAATGTTTTACAGTGTGTTGTAATGTTTTACAGTGTGTTGTAATGTTTTACAGTGTGTTGTAATGTTTTACAGTGCGTTGTAATGTTTTACAGTGCGTTGCGTCCTGTCAGAATGGTTTTTTTAGTAAATCTGGAGTAAAAATGTTTTTCATTAAAAAACGATTCAAAGTCAGATAAACTCTTCTGAACGTCTGAATTAATATTTAGAAATTTTATCTCATAAATACCAAAATGTGAAGTTATGTCTAAACTCTGATATTTTAAGACTAAGATGGTTAAAATAATCATATTATGGTGCTAAACCTGTTTAACACATACATTTAAGCTATTCGTGGTGTTTTCTTCTCATGGTTATAATTTTTCCTCAGTTTTTGTCTGAAGGTTTTTGTAAACAGCTCCCTTCCCCTTCTCAGCCAGGAGGGGGCGCCAGAGTGTCGCTTCAGATAGACAAGAAAAGGGAAACTTTTCATCACTTAAAAAATTTGAATTAAATCAGGTCCTATTCTGGTTTGTTTTGAAGTGAACATGCTGGTTTCGCCTGGTCAGTGATGATGCAAAATGTTTTTATAAAACTGCTGTTTGTTTTTGCAGTGTTTCATCCAACCTGATTCATTTAGTTTCCAGCAGATATTATGATCCAATAAATTTTATTTAAATCATTTAGAAATTTTATCTCATGAATACCAAAATATGAAGTTATGTCTAAACTATGAAGCTATTATGTATTAACTGGAATTTTATGATTTCCAACCAAGATAAATTCAGTTTTATTTAACTTTAATGGGTTTATTCCTGTTAATAAATGTTTTAATCTTTGCATTTGTGTGGTGAAGCTGCTGAAGATTTAATTCACAGCAATGAAGCATTTATTACAGTTTATTACCACAGAAGAAGAGATAAACTGGGCTTTAAAGGAGCACTGTGTGACAGCTGCTGCCACCTTGTGGCCAAAGAGGCTGCAACAGCCAATGAGAAGTTTATGACAAATGAGGTATTTTATATGGAATTAGATTTGTTTCACAATTATTAAATAAATAAAAAAAAATCATGTCAAACAAAAAAAAAGTAGTATTCAATCAAAACAAATTTCAAATAAAAAAATCTTAAAAACTTTTTAATCATAAAAATATTTTTTTACAAAACAAAAAAATGTTTAAAGAGTTTTTTTTTAAAAATTGAAATCACTAATTTTGGTTTGAAACTTTTATTTCTGCATATCAGAAATTTTTGGTTGACAGTTGGTTTGGTTGAGTCTAAGTTTTTTTGAAGCTCCTGTTTTTTGGTTGAACTCGTTTTCTTCATAGACATCAATACTAGACGCCTCATGGAGCGCTGAGTCCTACGTAACAGCGTCCGCCATCTTGTGTGTGGCAGCAGATCGGAGCTCATTCAGTCCTATTCTGTGTATTTCAACCGTTTTACGAAACAAACTGGATTCATTGGCTTTACCTTCCCCAGGTAAGGATGAAAGATCAGAATTACTTTGCAGCCAGAAATTTGCTTCTAAACAACCGAAAAATATTTCCTAGCTAAATTGGCCCAAAGTAACCGCTGATTGTTAGCATAGCAGCTAACGTTTTCATACTGTTTTCTAATGAGAGGTGATGAGAAACCGCTGTTAGAGGAGAAGTTCATTAGAAACCAGAGGATTTAGTGAGGAAAGATCAGTCAGGATCAGAGCTGGAGCTGCTGCTCTTCAGTCTGTTTCCAGCTCAGCTTCTCCATGTCGGTATTTAGCTATAAAGATGCTACGAGTCAGAGCCCAACATGCTGAAAATGGCTTGTTATGAATGTCAAGGAAACATATATGTATTTTCACTTTTGGATAATTTCTCTTTTATCCTCGGCTTCAGCCTGTGAACCAGGACGTCTCAGAAGTCATTGAGTTCTCCCAGTGAGACCAGCAGACTGAAGCCTGTGACCAGTGCTCCCAGTATAATAAATAAATGTTTTATTCTTCCACTTTTTGTGTGTTTTTAAATATCTCAGTCTGAAGTATTAGTGTATTAATGTAGCTTATGTAATGAAATAAAAATGATTTACTCTGTTAGAATTATTTTCACTCTGCTGTCAACAGCAGAGTTGACATACTCTGCTATTGACTGTAATAAATATTTGTTCTCTGGAAAAAAGTAAGAAAAATATGTCGTTTAATGTTTGACAATGACTGATTTATAAATAAAAAGTCAATTCTCAATAATGTATAAAAAATAAATACAAGAAAATAATTTGTTTCTTGTCTTGAAACGTTAATTGTACACTAAATTATGGAATTATGTAAATATGTTCTTTAATTAAACACTGTAAAAGTGTGTCTGTTTATCAATGTCATGAAAATGATAATTTCTACCAAATAAAAACATTGTGCTCTTTATTCAGAAATGCCCCAGAACAATTAAATAATCACATCTAAAGTTAGAAACTCTCTTTAGTCATTTCTTTGATTGCCAAATATATTAATGTGTGTGAGAAAATGTGTCAATGACAGGAATTAACTTAAAATACTTTGTAGAACGGCACTTTGTGAAGTTCGGTCCTTTTACTTGTATTAGCTTACTGGCACATATTCCACATTCAATATGGCGGACGGTGTGACGTATCGCAGCAACGGGCGACCCGCTCCATGAGGGGTCTACGTGTTTATGTCTATGGTTTTCTTGCTTATCCAACTTTATTTGCTTTGGCGAAGCTTACATGAACATTCTGGGCGGGGCTTAAGGACGAGCGATGTAAGACGTGTTCCGATTGGTTAGCGCTGCCTAAAGCGGATGACTCCCTGAGATCTCAGAACTCCGTCCCGAACTGCAGGGCTTCGGTGACGGGACACAGAATGTGATGGTAAGTAATCTTCACAAAACTACACCGTTTAGCAGCTTCTAAAGTGTCCACCCTGTTTCAAAGAAGAAATCTTACTCAACTTATGACGACAGTCACATATTTTGTCTGCCGCGGTCCCCGGTAGCATATTGTGCTAGCTAATGTTAGCACTAGGTAAAGTTCATAAACTAGGCTTGTGTAATATTCGCCTGTCTTTATGTTGAATTCATTAACCAGCGCACCTCTGTCGAGTGGCATTAAGCGTGGAAAATACCAAATATATCTGGAGGAAATATGTGTTAAAAACTGTTGTGTAATCCTCCGTGTGTGTGTGTGTGTGTGTGTGTGTGTGTGTGTGTGTGTGTGTGTGTGTGTGTTTTAACTAGCATTGAAGCTAAAATGGGAAAACAGCAGATCGTTGCTCCAATGTTATCAGGTCCACGTTAATCTGCACCACACGTCAAGTGACTGTGCAGATGATTTATTTACCAAGCACATAATCAGTGCTGTCGATGAGGGGAGGCAGTGTAACTCTTAAATATATATTTTCTTCCAGATTAAAATGTAAAACTAAGCTGGTAGGTCACAGGCCGAAGGAGGATATTCACATAATTTCTGTTTATTATTATTTGGTGTGTGTGTGTCTTGTACTTAGTTTTATTCCGAATTAGATGTAATATGCCTTTTGCTGTGTTATGATATTAAATTAAATTGGTGTTCTCCTAACTCCCCATCCTAGTATGACCAGCAGAGTGCAGCTGAAGCAGGACAGGCTTGTAGGTCTTACTGATTCCTCCAGCTGCTAGAGACGATCAGAGCATGAGGATGGAGAGACCAGCAAGTGTTGAGTCAGAGAAGGTCAGGTAGGGAAGGAAGTGTTGCTTTTAGGGGCCGGGTGTGTTTGGCTAAATATATTTCTCCAGTTCTGAGATCTCAGGGAGTCATCCGCTTTAGTCAGCGCTAACCAATCGGAACACGTCTTACATTGCTTGTACTTAAGCCCCGCCCAGAATGTTCATGTGAGATTCGCCAAAGCAGCAAACGTTGAGTTCAACCAAAAAAATCTCATATGCAAAAATAAGTTTCAAACAAAAATTAGTGATTTCAATAAAAAAAAACTCTAAACAATTGTTTTGTAAAAAAATATTTTTATGATTAAAAAGTTTTTAAAAATTTTTTGTTTGAATTTTTTTTTGATTGAATAATTGTGAAACAAATCTAACTCCATAATTTTATGTTTAAGATCTTCCTGGAGATCACCTGACCAGGTGACCAGACCCATCTCTCTGCTGAACTCGGGCTGCCGGCTCCTTCTTGCTGCTGTGAAGGTGTGAATTTTATGCTGCTGTGTTTTCACTGAAGCTGTCTCCAGGATGTGGTTACAAGTGTGAAGCATCGTGTCTCCATTGCAACAAATGAAGCTGTCGGAAACCTGCACCAGAATTAAAACCATGAAATAAAACCTTCCTGTTCAGATCTGAAGCGCTTTCTGGTCGTTTTCTTCAGCTTTGCTCCATTTTTGTGCTGCAGAGCGTCTGAGCGTTTCCTTCTGCCTGAAGTTCAGAGCTGCAGCTCCGGCTGTGTTTCACACCTCGCTCACCTCACAGCCTCGCTGCCCCGGCTTACTGGAAACGTTGACACAACGTCAGCCGCCTTAACTAACCCGGCAGGAAGCCTGACCAGGTGGCAGTTTCACACCGCAGTCAGAGAGAAAAGACCGTTCTGTGAAACTGCACAGGGAGGAAACGAGGCTGTGAGGAAGATGATGATGAATATCTTCCTCCAGCTGTTGCCCTCAGCGAACATCTGCTGGCCTCACCGAGTCTGGGATGCAACCCGACTCCGGTCCGCTTGACTCCCGACTCCGGTCCGCTTGACTCCCGACTCCGGTCCGCTTGACTCCCGACTCCGGTCCGCTTCGAACCGACTCCGGTCCGCTTGACTCCCGACTCCGGTCCGCTTCGAACCGACTCCGGTCCGCTTGACTCCCGACTCCGGTCCGCTTCGAACCGACTCCGGTCCGCTTGACTCCCGACTCCGGTCCGCTTCGACCCGACTCCGGTACGCTTCGACCCGACTCCGGTCCGCTTTGACCCGACTCCGGTCCGCTTGACTCCTGACTCCGCTTTGATCCGAAGTCTAATTTGCTCAGTCCTGATTGATGTGGCTATTTCCATCACTTCATCGTCGTCATCATCATCATCATCATCGTTTACTCTGGCCGCTGACTTGTGACGCATTTAGAAGTTGGATAAATGCGACATGGCAGCTCAGGCTGCAGACAGGATTCGGTTCTGCTCCACATCTGGAACAGATCGGGTTTTACTTCGTGTAATACGGTGGCCCTGAGGTGCAAAACACTACAACATTAACGAAGCACAATTACAAATACAAAAACACTTCAACATTTAGGAAAACACAACACATTAAGAAAACGGAAAAGGTAGGTCCCAGTGGGAGACATATGAGTTCGCTGATTGGACCACCGTATTCCCGCTTTGCTTCTCACTCAAACTGAGCACGCCAGAATAACTTCCGGTTCAAAAGTAAAACGAGCCGTAGTCCAATCAGCGAAATGTCGCGTTTTCCGAAATGTTGAAGTGTTTTTGTATTTGTAATTGTGCTTCGTTAATGTTGTAGTGTTTTGCACCTCAGGGCCACCGTAGTGTAATGATGGGACCAGAGAATCCGGGCCGGGTTTCAGGCGGTGCCGATCCATTCCTGTCCCTGACGGGCCGAGCGGTCCAGCAGCAGCTCTGCCGTTTCTGGCTCAACTCTGAATTATTCATCAGAACTTTGAGTTTTAGACAGAAGGTTCAAATCAGCCTTTCCCTCTGAGCGGTTTGGATCGATCCACTGCAGTGTGGACCCGGGCCCGGTCGGGATCAATAACCTGCTGTAATCCGACTCCCGGGCCAGAAAGCTGTGGCCGTCCCGCTGATCCACCAGCAGTTTCAGGCGAACCGAGCAGGAAACCCGGTTGACAACACCAGAACCACATGCTACCAGTTAGCTCTGCTTTCCATTAGCATTGGTTTCCTCAAATCCACTGAATCTGGACTGGATGTAAAATCCAGTTGTAGAAACTGAAATCTGAGAACTTCAGGTAGAATTCAGATCTAAAAAAACTTCATTTATGCAAAATGGAAACTAACTTTAGTCGTAATTCGGACCATCCATGTTTCTTTGTTGTGGACAGTGATGCTGTGGGCTGGAAGGTTCTCCAGTAGCAGTCAATGTTCCAACAAATCTGAAACGGCCTCTGACTGAAGACTGTTGCTGTATGACAGATCAATATGTGATCAATATCTGATATTCCACATGACGACACAACCAGCTAGCTCTGCTAATCCGCCATACGTAAAAAAAGAGCAGACATCCTCTCAGATACAGAGCGGCCACCGGGGGGCGCTTCTCCAGAAGCTCTGAGGCTGAACAACAAACTTCCTGTTTCCTTTTGTTTACATCGATCAGACCAACCAAGATGGCGGTTTTCGTCTCACTGCTGGTTCAAACTTTTCCATCATTAGTAAAGTCCAGCTCAGATCTGGTTGTCATGGCGACCGGTGGTCACATGACTTCTCATCACATCCTGACGGGTAAACTACATAAAATAACAACGTTTATAACAGAAGCCGCTCTGATTGGTCAGCTCCATGACTGTGAATGAAGCCCCGCCCACTGCTTTGTCAAGTTCGGCCCTTTGAGCTGTTTGATTGGACAGGAAGTTGGGAGCTTATCGATTCCATGTTTTGTTTCAGTTAACTTCTGGAAAATTAAAATGTTTCTGGATTCAGAAAAATGTCTAGTCCTGGATCTGTGCAGCCGGATCTGGATTTGATTTCTTCATGTTTTCATCACGTGACCTCTGGGTGACCTCTGAGCTGCTGAAGCTCGGCTTGGTTAGAAAATGCTGAATGTGCTCACAGAAACCTTCCCGTCCGCCGGCAGGACAATCCAGTTCAGTCTGGTCCGGTCTGGTCGGTCCGGTCTTATCGATCTGGTCTGTTCGGTCGGTCCGGTCCGGTCTGGTCGGTCCAGTCTTATCGGTCTGTTCGGTCGGTCCGGTCCGGTCTGGTCGGTCCAGTCTTATCGGTCAGGTCCGGTCTTATCGGTCAGGTCCGGTCTTATCGATCTGGTCCGTTCGGTCGGTCCGGTCCCCCAGTGTCTCTGCTGGACGCTCCTGTTTGGACTGAGGCTTCACATGATGATGATGATGATGAGGATGCTGCAGTGCTTCCTGATGAAGGCCACACCCACCTGTCAATTTCACACACCGAACCGCCTGAACCTGGTCACACAGGATGTTCCTTTCAAAATAAAAGCTCCTCGAATGTTTTCTTCACAGCAACAATAAAATGTGAAACATTTAAACCGTTTAGTGAAAATTGATTATAAATTTTATGCTTCTTGACGTTTCTGTGATTTTTATTAAAATTCGGTTTAATTTTTCTTCTCAGTGCGCTGTAGTGTTTTTTATTTTTAGGCTGCTGTAACGACGGGACTTCTGATGAAAATTAACTTATTTTAGCTAATTTTCATGCTGATTAATGGGAATTGTTGTTTAGTAACAAACTAAACTCGTTCAAGTTAATGAAAAAATAAGGTTAGGACATAAGTTTGCTTTAAATTGATGCTAACAATTAGCCAGTAGTGATCTAAGAATGAGTAAAGTTGGAAGAAAATTTTTAGACAATTAAAAGACAAACAATCTTTACTTTGAAAAATGCAGTTTTGTCTTAATTGAGATTTTTTTTATCAACAGGTTTCAGACAGACTGTCAGAACAAGGCAGGGATTGGAAACGCCTTTCCCTTTGACCACTAGATGGCAGCAGCTGTGACATACTGCACCTTTAAAACACGCTACAAAAAATACAACCATTCATACAATCCACACTGAATTAATAAAGTGAGTCATGATTAAATTAAATTGATTTTCTCTCATCACAGAGCAGAACCTGCTGCTGGCAGAGCTCCTTCTACTTCCTGTCTGTCTACTTCCTGCTTCAGACTGAGGACCACTGAAGCTCCTCTCTCCAACATTTTGAAGCGACGTCACTAAGGTCTACTCTTAGTCTCGGGATTCTTGAAGAACACGGTTCCAGTCCGTCTGCTGACCAGCCCACAGAGGTAAAGATGGCGGCCGTTCCACATGGTGACTGTTTGGGTCTGATGATGTTCTGGTTGGGATTTCTGTCCGGGCACCGCTGCCTTCAGCAAACATTTGTCTTATGAACCCTGGCAGCGTCTCAGCTTGGTGGGTAGAACAGCAGTTCTTCGTCTTCCTCTGCTTTCAGGAAGCTGGCGCGGCGGCCATTTTACATTTTTATCATCCAGTTTTCTACCAAAATCTGGATGATAAATCTTCAGTTTTGCTCTCAACTAAACATTTTTGAAAGACAGTTTTGTTTAGAGACTTCATAATTCATTTTATTTGTTGTTTTATTTACTTTGGATATTTAAAATGTCTTCCAGTGTTAAATGTTCATTAGAACTGAATGCGTTATTATGCTATTACCATTATATTAGTTAAAAATGGTTGAAAAACAATTTTATAGTTTATCTGAATAACTTCTTGGACGATTTGTCATCCAGCATAATTTGTTATTGTAACCGGCCATAAAACAAGCAGCCACCGGAACACCGGTTACAGAGAAGACATGAAGCGCTTGGATTTTATTGTGAAAGTCCTCCCGGAAGTGTCCGGGTGTATCCGCGCTAGCTTACCTGCGGAGGAAAGAAGGTCCGCTCCCATCGACGCTCCGCTCCGCTGCGGTTAAACTTCACTAAAAGCGGTCATTTCCTCCGCTGGAGCCGCCGCCAGCCGCCGCCATGTCTCTCACCGCCATCAGCAGCACGCCCTCCGGCGGCAGGTCCTCCGGGGACGGCGGCCTCAACCTGGGATACAGCCGGACTATCCCGGGACTGCTGAAGATCGGCCAGCTGGTGAGAGCCGCCGCGGAGCGGGCTGGGCGGGGAGCGTCGAGCCTCAGCCCGGTCCGCTGGCTCCGGTACCGTTAGCTGGGGAAGCCGGCGGCTGTGTTTCTGATGAATTAATCTGTTTAAACTGTTTTATTAGAGCCTAAACTTTATTGCTTTTTTGACCCAAACATGGACAGAGCTGTAGAAAGCAGGGCCCCGGGTTCTGGAAGCCCCTCATCCCCCCCATAGCACAGACAAGTTATTTCTGTGCATTTCATAATTTATCTTTAGAGGATTTTTTAAATTAGTTTTTCATGATAGTTTCTCAAAAGTTTAAGCCTTTTTTTGTGAAATCTGTTTGCTTAAGACTCCCACAGCATTGGGTGTAGTTCACTCTGCGCAGAGTAAATAATACATTAAATACTATTACATGGTGGTTACACATAAATAATAGGCTGATTTCTGCCACTGCTTGGAAAATATGTCATTTTTTAGAGTAAATGTAGTATTTATCAGTTACCCTTACAGTTAAAATAATACAGCACATTTAAACACCACTCTGTTTCAGAATCCATTTTTAGTTTGCTACTCCTGTAAGGTTAAAATTAATAATGCAAGCTAATTGCAAATGATGCTAATGCTAGCAGCTATGGTACACATGCAGTCAGCTGGTCATTTTTGGTTATTTTTTATTTTAATTTGACTTTAATGTCATTTATTTCTGTTCTCTCCCATTTGTTTTGTCTTTAGCAGTCTTGTTTTGTTTTCTGGTTTTTATCTCTTATCTTCCTGTTTTCAGTGTTTTCATTAATATTTCCTGTTAATTTACTGTCTTTCTGGTCGTTTGGAACAGGTTTTCTTCAGAACCGACCCCTTCTGGTGGTTTTTCTGGTTTCTCTGTGTTGTGGTTCAGCCTGTGTGTGTCTGAGGTTTTGCGGTCTCCTCGGGCCGTTCTGGTTCTGGCGCTAACGGGCCGTGTTTTGCCTCCAGCTGTCGCTGCTCGTCGCCTTCCTGTGTGTCCGGCTGGCCCGCGGCTGGCCCAACTGGTACGCCTTCCAGTTCTTTGAGGTGGTGCTGCTCTGGTTCCTGGTGGCCTTCCTCATCTTCTTCCTCATGCACCTGTGCAGGCTGCAGGTGAAGATGCCCTGCATCAACTGGCCGCTGGCGGTGAGACGCTCCTTCTGCTCCCATCGGACCTCGGGGTTAGCGGCTGAAAAGCAGAGAAACATCTCCGATGTTAGCTTAGACGCAGGAAACACCGGCTGGACCAGGTTTCAGTTTCAGGATTCATTCTAGTCTCTAAATATGAAAAAAATGACTTTCTAAACGTCTGCATGGATTCATGCCTACCACTGGCTGAGATGCCTCGTCTGGGTTGATCTAAAAAATCAGGAACAAACGGCAGCAGAGAGCTGAAAGTGCAAAAAATGCATTAAAACACACAAAAAATAATGTAGCAAACTGGTTCCACAAAACAACAGTCCAGCTCCTGTCCACTAGGGGGAGTCTAGAGTCAGTAAACACGCTGCTTTTCTATAATATAATAAAAACATGAAGTAAAGCGAACCTTTTCCTCTTTCGTCCAACTTCCTTCTGGACATCCCGTCTTTACTGAGCGTCTGGCCCCGACTCCCCCTAGAGGTCTGGAGGACTGCTGATGTTTGGCTTCTATTTCCTGCGGTGGCAAGCAGTTAATAATGCAGCAAACACACAAACCATGCAAACTCACTAACACAACAAAAACAAAAGCAACAGAAAAATGCTACAAATCGCAGAAACCACAGCAAGTATAAAACATTCAAGTCCTCCAGACCACTAGGGGGCGTCTGGAGTAACCACATGAATGATGCAAAATCCATAACACAAAAAACAGAGAAAAGGTTCAGCTACAGAAACCAGAAGCAGAAGAAAATGCAACAAAGACCAAAACAGTGAGTTTAAAACGCTGAAACAGAAATCCCCCAGGCCACCAGGGGGAGCCAAACGCCACATCAGATACCATAAAGACGGGATGTCCAGAAGAAAGAAAAGGTTTGCTGTACTTCATGTCTTTTAAAACACAGCTTCGTGTAGCTATATTACACCCCCTGGTGGCCTGGAGGATTTCTGCTTTCATCCCTGCTGCAGCATCTTCCACTTCCTGCAGCATTTTCTGTTGCATTTGTTTTTGGTGTTTTGAGTTCCATTCATGTTTTTGCAGCAGTTTTCATGATTTGCAGCGTGTCTGATTAGCATTGATAATAATCCAAATTAATCATTTCCAGTCTGGTGAAATATTCCAGCTGCTCAGACGTGAATTATTTGAACTAAACTCTGAGCTTAAAGAATAAATCCTGTTTAAATATTTACTTCAGATGAACCAACTCGTCTGGTTCTGATCTTATTTTATCATAAAATGTTTGCAGGTTGATTCTGTGTCACAATTTAAAGGTTTAATATGAACAGAGTTTCTGTGTTTAGGAGTTCTTTCACTACTCTGTCGGGTCCGTCCTGATCTTCATCGCCTCCATCATCGCTGCGGTGAAATGTGGCGCCGTTTCCTCCCTGGTGGTGGCGTCGGTGAGTCACTCTGGTTAAACAACGGCAGAATAACTCGGGCCCAGAAGGGACTTCCTGTTTCCTCCTGCTGCGTGTCAGCGGCTGACGGCGCCCCCTGCTGTCTGGTTGCAGGTTTTCGGGTTGATTGCGACGTTCCTGATGGTCGTCAATCTATGGACGTCGTACAGCGTTGCCTGCGGCCCAGCAGCCGGTATGTCCTCTCCTCTGATTGGTCAGTTTGTGTGAGTTAGCTCAACACCAGAGCGGAAGACAGCAGCCTGACATGGGAAGAGTCAAAGGTCAAGCCTCTCTGGAGCCAAGATGGAGGAACCCAGACGCAGCAGATCGGCTGATTTTATGAAGTCGTAATCTGAATGTTTCACATCTAATTATCGTAAAGTTTGTCGAGATTTTAACGGATCGGTCAGAGCGCATAGATCAGTGAACATAGAAGCTGTTCTGTTCATCTCTGAGCTAACGGTGACCCCACTGTGACCTCTTGGTGGTTTAACTGATCCGACTCGGCCGTGTTTTCTGTCTGCGTGGTTTTTACCCATCATGCTTTGCTCTCCTTCCTGCTGCAGGTGAACAGGAGTAAAAGTGACTCGTGAAAATGGCCGACGGCTGCTTCCAGCTCCACTTTTCTGCCCGGCAACAACCCATTCATTGAACCTGATTGGATAAAAAACTGAATCTGGACCAAAACCGGCGAGCGGACCGGATCAGACGGACCGGATCATTTTATCTGAGTTCAGTCCGGTCCTGCTGCTGATCCGCATCACGTTTTCTGTTTCAGCTTCATGTTTTCATAAAAAACCTCCCAGTTTGGCCCTCAGGATGGCGCTTTTCAGGGTGCTGGCCAGCAGTGTGCAGCAAATCATGACTTCAAACCAAATTAAGAAGCAAACCGATGAATAAATCTAAAGGATCGTTTCTGTTGGTAATTTTCCCGAATCGTTGTGTTGACCTTTGTCACGCTTTGTCGATTTTTGGTGCTTTTAACTGAATTAACGTGAAAAATGGCGAACAGAACCAAAGGCAGCAGAACCGGCAGCCTGTTCATGTAGAGGATCACATGGAAATCTCTGCACTGATGAATTATTTATAACAAGCACACACTTATTTACAATAAAGCTGAAATATTACAAAGCACCAAATGTTGCATGGGTCAGAAACTAGACGAAGCACAGACGGAGAGAAAACGCTCACATGTACCAAAAATAAAATCCTGCATGTTTGTCATATTGGCTGAACAGAGAAACGAAAAGCTGAAGCAGATTTAAAGATGCTGAAGCACAAACTGAAACCTCTGATGGTTCTGCATGTTTTTATTAATCTGTGATTTCCACAGGGAACCGTCAGCATTGATGCACGACCCAAACCCAGATTCTACTCAATAAAAAACACAAAATACAAGAACCTGACAAAGTACAAATGGAACTAAAGAAATGATTTAAAAATGATTTTACTTTGGGGTGAAAAACTTGATAAATTGCCTCATCAATCAACCAAACAAACAGCTTTCCTTTCATCAAACATTAGTCTTTAATATTCTATTAATAATTAAATTATGTAAAAAATTGTCCTCTAAAATTCTAACTAAAGTTCAGAAAGAGAAATGGCCTTATAAAAATCTAATTATTTCACCAAACCTAATATCAGTTTTATTGAGTTGTTTACACAAACATTCAAAGGCCTTAAATTTTTGAATCTATGAAAGCAAAAAAGAAAAAAAAATGAGGAAAAAAATCGGTTTTCTAATTATTTTACAGACTTTATAATTATTCTCCTGCATTATTAACTAACTGGATGTTGTTACTTTAATCTGTGAAAATAATTTAATAGTGACGTTAAAGACATTACAGGGAATGTTAGCTTCCCTTTGAAGCCATTTAAAAATTAAAAAAGTAAAATTAACTTTCAGCATATTAAATCTGTGAATCTATTGTAATTATAGATGTTGAAAAAAATCCCTCTTAATTTTTAGCTTTGGTTAAAAGCCTAAATTTGATTATGTTTTAGCTAAGTTAGCATAGACGCTAACACTACATAGAGGCTTCCTGAATGGATGCTAACTAGCTCTAGCTTGTCAGTTCTTTTAAAAAAGAAAGACTTTAAACATTTATTGATTTTTTTAAATAAATATTTATAACCCGTGTGGTAAAATCTGTGCCAAAATCTGCTTCTCTGTAATTTTAGCTTAAGCTAAGTTAGCTTTGGCTAACACGTTAGGCTAATGCTAGAATAGTGAGCACATGCTGTGGATTATATCACATTATAAATGAGTAAAGACAAACTTTCCTTCAGCTTGGAGTCACATTACTTTAATGTTATTTTGTACAAAATGCATTTTTGCCATGAAGGTGTTTGATCAACGCTAGCTGCTGTTCAGCCTTTTAAAGATGGCTGTTGTTCCAAATAAAATCAGTTTCCTAGTTTGATCCTCTAACATGAACATCAGCAAAGCTAAACTTTGTTTTTTAATCCTCTCTGCTCCCTGAATCCAAAACATTTCATAAGTCACTCCTCCAGAACCAGAACCAGATGAAAACATGAGCAGAAACATTCCTGCCTGATTGATGCTTCCGTTTCCTTTGCACCAAATGGAGGATTCACATCTAAATCTGTTCAGTCTGAATGTTTCAGATCTCTGGACACTTCACTGAACCAACAGACTGTTGTTTTTACTCTCAAGCTGCTGACTCAGCGTGTGATGGCAGCAGTCCTCTGCGGCGGCCATCTTTCTCCTCCAACCGTACAGAAGCTACAGAATCAGCCTGGACTTGGAGGCTGCATAGAGTTTTCTTCTCAGACAATCTTTAGAAATGAATCAGATGTTTCAGCTCCAGCCTGCTGCATGTCTCTGAGTTCAGCTCAGGTTTTCTGTCTGATCAGCTGCCTAGCATCACACGCTGCGTCTGCTTGCTAAAGCGAACTCTCCTTCACCTTGTAAACGTTTCTGTGATGGGCCACAATGTTCACGCAAGCTGTAGCATCTCTTCTTTGCTGCTAATCTGAGCTCTTATTTTGCTTTTGGAGCAGATGAATATGTCAAAGCTCAGTGGTGGGCACCGCTAGCTAAAACATCAGCTGCACTAACCCTAAGGCACTAAACAAACACTAGTTTTGCTAATGCTAAAGCGATACATCACAGTGCTTAGCAGAAGCTAATGCTAAAGCGCTAACTTCAACCATTTTGCGCTAAAGGAAGTGATTCTTTCACTCGTGGTTTGAGTTTTGTAATTGCTGAGGTTTGCTAACTGTTGCTAATAGACCCTTTTCACAGTGACGTCAGACAACAGACGTTATGACTCGACGGGGTGTATCTTTACTTCCGGTGTGATTTTGCCTCGGGGAAAACTGACTGAAAAATTCACGGATACTCATTATCTTAAGGATATTATTAAAGGTCAGGTTAATAACAACAGCATTTAGGTGTTAGCCGTTATCAGTTATTGTCAAATTTACCATTCTCCTACTGTGTATAAAAGAAAGCCTCCGATCAGAGAGTAAATCAGCTAGCAGCAGCTTTAGCCACAGTTAGGAAAAATATACACCGCTCTGTCAGTGCTGTAACGTTTAGAGGTTCACTTTCTGTATCAACTTTAATAAATAAGCACCTAAAACAGAAATGCTATGTAATGTTAGCAAGCTAAATTACCTTTCCTATCCTAGCATATCAACGAACAGCTAGAAAAGACAAAAACACGTACCTTTATAGTCAAACAGGTGTCATTCAGAGAAGATTATGTTGATGAAGAAAAATTGTATGCAGATAGTGTCCAGAAACAGCGTTAACTCCACACACGGGAACTGAAGATGCACCGCATCGAGTCCTAACGGCCGCTCTCTGACGTCATGTGAAAACGGTCTATTCAGCCTAATCGGCAACAGGAGATTTTAACCGTTTACGTTTGAACTGCAATGCATTCTGGGTACAGCAGGCATTGGGTTATTAGCTGCACTGCGTCATGGGTGGAAAACGTGAGGAGTTTCAGATTGTGATAAAAAAAAATATTCTGGAAAAATATGACAAATTCTTTCATCCAAAATGAAAATGATTTTAACAGCTAAGTAAATCAGCGCTTTAGAATTTATCAGGAAAACTTAATTGAGGCAAAGCTAACCAAGCTAAATGTTTTCAAAGTTAGCTAAAGCGCTAAGCTAAATGTCAGCTCCACTATTAGCTCATTAGATGAAGTGTGCCCACCACTGCCACAGTTTTATTTCTCTTTATTATGAGGCTCTGCTAGGTTTTATTCTTTTTTCTTTTTTTTTACCTGAAGCACTCGTTTGAATCGCTGGAGAAAAAATATTTCAGCTGAATATTTAAGATTTTGTATTTCTATAGTTGAAACTTTTAATATTTCTGACTTCAGTGTCTTGTTTTGGTTGATTTTTGATGATCTTTTTTCACTCTTTTGATATTTCTGCCTGGACGTTTTGCATGGATCCAGAAGAAACCTATCAGTTTGTCAGATTAGGCCCTAGCTGAGCCTGTTTACAGCAGAGCATCCAACTGTTCATCCAACCAACCATCCATGACTGATTCTGGTTACAGGCCAAACTCCACTGTTTACAGGATTTATTTAGTGTGTTTCTGCAGCGGAGGCGTCATGCTGTGGGACCTGAACGCCCTGCTAGCTAACGTCGTTCAGCTTGTTCTCCAAAGTGCCTTATTGTTCTGTTGGTGTCTGGCTCGGTCCGAGGAGAACCGCAGGAACAGGCGTTGCACCAGATCACGACTCCTGTCGTTTTCAATGTTTTTCAAACCACATCCTGCAAGTTGTTGCATCTTTTCAATTAAAGTCTCACTGCACCACGTTGAGCCGTTCTGTGTCGATAATCTGGGTTATTTAGTCTGTCAGAGCAACCAGTTTATTTTTAAACTGATATTTTCATCATTTCATTTATAAATGTCAGCTAACAAGCTGACTATTTAGCTTGTATACTAGAAAACCAGAAGTGGACTACCAAAATAAAAGCATGAACCTCTTCATGTCACCTCTTTGTTTCTTTCCTTCTCCAACAGTTCAGTTTAAACGAAGGATGATCCATTTTAAAGGCCAACAGACGTTTACTGACGGATCTGCAGCGTCTAAAGGTTCAGTCTCAACAGCAGCTTCTCAGCTTTTATTTTGATAGTGCACTTCCGCTTATCAGCAATTAATATGTAGCTAGTTCAGAGCTAAGTATTTAGTCAGCTAACTTTTTAGCTCCAAAGTATACAGCTTATTTAGTTACATTCTATGTACATATTTAGCTCTAATTCAGCTAAATATTTAGTTTGGAGCTAAATTCTTAGTTGGTAAACTAAATATTTAAGCTAAGCTAAATATTAAGGTTGGAGATAAATATTTAGAAAATTTACTATCAAGTTCCAAATTATATATTTAGCTCTGATCTACTTGTTTATGTTGAAAATATGACACGAAAAATGAATTCCATTGTTTTTCTCTAATACTAAATCTAATTTTCTGAGTAACTTTCCAAACAGCAGGCCGCTCTCCTCATTACTGATCAATAGTCTGAGTTTTGGCAATAAGTGAATCCATCTCAGCTGTCTGAAGGAGGAACTGAAAACATTTAAATGTTTTAATGACAACGGGACATTTGGATCTTAGAAAGTGGGATTTATGGAGGTGAAGAAAAGTTCCAGTTGATATTTTACCCTGTAATTAACATAAAACCACCAGAAAGTGAAGGATCCTGAAGCAGAACCCTGTGGAGCTCCATGTGAACAACTGGAGTCCAGCTGCAGATCCAACTCCATCCTGTTTCTTTCATGTGTCACAGGAACAGCAGGAGTGTTTCCGTGGGAACGAGTCGCATGTTCCTCCTCCACTTCCTGCTGCAACAGGAAGTGGAGCCTCATGGTCGCTTCAGAAACTGGAGAAGAAAGTTTTTATTTCCGATGTCAGGTCGACGGTCAGCTCCATCGGAATAAACTTTATTTCCATTAGTCCTAGAAATTCATGTTTCATGTTTTTTAGTTCAAACCAGTAGAGTAATAAATTTTAAATTTCTAACAGAAAGATAATTTTATTCTGCAGATTTGAACTGATTTCATGCTGGTCTTCTGCTGCCCCCTAGTGGCGGCGGTCTAGTTTACAGCTTTGTAGTGATGGTTTATCTGAATAACCTCAGATATTGTTGGATAACCAACTGCTGGCGGCCTAAACAAAGCCCGCCACTGTAGCAACAGGAAATCTGTTCTAAACTGTTCTACTGTGGGTTTTAATGCAACAGAACATCTAAAAGCTTTTAAAAATAATTTATTTTTAAACTTTTTACTCCGATGGTTTCATTCCAAAACATCTTTTTATTTTACTCTGTAAAAGTTAATGATTAATTTTGTACTAAAACCTGAAACTTTAGTTCAAAATAAAATATTTACTAAATATTTATGAAGTCATTTTTTTTGCAGTGCCAGATAAATGTTTAGTAGCAGCAAAAAAAAAAAAAAAGCTTCTGATGTTTCAGTTTGACTTCAAAGTTTATTTTTGGTCATTTAAAAACTTTAATTCATGTTAAGCTTTAATGTCTGAAACATTTAGGAAACATTTATTTTCACATCCTGGACCGGAGTGCAGTACTGCAGGGCGCCACCAGATGGCGGCAGCAGGCCGACATTCACCAGAGCAGAACCGGAACCGAACTGGTTTCTAACCAGTAAGACTTTAACTGGTGACATGATAAGGAACCAGCATCTGTTACTAACTAGTCAGGTTGCAGATTTTCTCGGTGGGGTCGTTTCTCTGAACCGGACCGGACCAGACCGGTCTCACCTCTGGCCCGGCTGAGGTCCGGTTGGTCCAGTCAGATTCACACCATGTTACTCATTCATTTAAAAATGAAACAGTTTCAAACCGAATATTTAGCTCCAAACATTTAGTGTTCAAACTAAATGGTTAAAAAATGAGTATTTAGTTAATTAGTTTACAAACTGAATGTTTATTTAGTTTTAACAAGTTATCTAAACTAGTTCATTTAAACGAGTGTAACTCTTCTTACTTAGTTGTTGGTCACCGAGCACAACAAAGAACGAAAAACTCCTCACCATCTGGCTTTGACTGCAGGCAAGTGGTCCGACACGGTTAGCGCCGTGACCGAGTGGTCAGCCACCAACACCAACCGGGTCACATCTTTCCAGCCCAACCACGAGAAAAACTTTACAAATTATATTTGTAGATGTTAAATATTCTTACAGTACTTCGTTAATTGTTGAACTAGAAAAATATGACCCTAAGTAAAAAAAGAAGTGAAGAGCTGCCTCTCTCGCACCCACCTCCACCAGCACCAGCATTCTGGTGGGGAAGCCGCGAGAGAGCCTGACGGACCCGCTGCATGCAGTCACTCATCACACCACTAGGTGGCTCCAAACAAACGCATTGATCAAAAATCTCAAACACATACAACTCTTCAATCATTTTGATCAAAACTCACAAAGACACACACAAGCTTTTATCTCTGTTACATAAGCAATGTAAGTATTTAGCTTGCTAATTAAGTATGTCGTTAGCAAGCTAAATCTTTAGCTTATAAAGACCACTTCTGCTGATTGGCAAGCCAATTAGCACGTTAGCTAAGTGCTACATATATTAGGTACATATTAGCTAATATGCTACATATATTAGCTACATATTAGCTAATATGCTACATATATTAGCTACATATTAGCTAATATGCTACATATATTAGCTACATATTAGCTAATATGCTACATATATTACCTACATATTAGCTAATATGCTACATATATTACCTACATATTAGCTAATATGCTACATATATTAGCTACATATTAGCTAATATGCTACATATATTAGCTACATATTAGCTAATATGCTAGATATTAGCATACAAGCTAAAGATTTAGCTCCAAGTTATTCATTTAGTTTGTTAAAATATTTTGAGTTCAACCAGATGAACCGGACAAACTGGACCCTTCCAGAAGCTTCCTCCACCTGATCGGATTGGCGTCAGGATTCAGACAGAAGAAGAAAACTGCAGAGTAATCTTCATCACCAGCTTCAGGAGAGAACAGGAAGAGTTTAGAGAAGCAGATGTTTCTACAGGAATTCTGGTTCTTTCAAAATAAATAACTTTCTCCTGAACACCTTCTTCTCTTGTCCTTCATCAGTCAGGTTGCTCCTCTTCCTCAGCTCTCTGAAGACCATCATCATCAGGCAGGTCTGATCTGAGCATGCTCAGAACCATGTGCAGACGAAGGACAGGAAGTGCCTGTGATGTCACACGGCGAGTCAAAGTTCAGAGACGTCAATCTGTGGCCTTCGCCTCCAACAGCTCCTCTTGCTCATCTCATCTTAGCCTGATGGCTGCGTCAGCGCCGAGCCATCAACCTCTGATCCGGGTTCGGCCTCAGAGTTTCACCTCAACAATCCAAACACTGTGCTGCTCATTACGAGCGGGCGCCAAGACGAGCGGGCGCCAAAACAAGGGCAGAAAAATGATTTCTCACTAGGGCTGCCACCCGTCCCTTAAAATACGGAATCGTCCCGTATTGAACCAATAATGCGGAACAACCAGAAATGTTTCGCATTTCTATAAATATCCGATAGACACGCCTATCACACACATATTATAACGATAATGACCAAAATAAAACACAGGAAATATTAAGGTCAGCTAAATTGTCGTGGTGTGATGGACAGAATGGATCAGGAGAGGAACCGCAGACCCGTTAGAGGATCTGCAGGTGGATTTACAGAAATCTGTTTCTGGCTTTGGGGACATTCCTCCTCCTCCTCTTCTTCTTTTGGTGAAACGTATCCTCAGGTGGACAAGTGGTTTCCATGGCAACCCGCAGTCCGTCTGTGTTTCTGTGTGTGTAATTAGTGCATTCAGCATCGTTAGACGGGATAAAGGGAAGAACAACATGGGGTCCTTTCTGCTCCCAGACAATAAGAAATAAACATGTCAGCGTTTAATGTTGGCTTCCTGAGGCCCAAACCCGAAATCTGGAACCAGAACTCATTAAAAATCTCTCACATTCTCCTCAGTTTGTTTTTCTGCTGCAAACCGTTTCTGTCTGATCGGGGAAAACAGGAAGCTGCAGAAACTCAGCAGGAACAGAAAGCAGCTAATAGAGGAAGCGGTTCTGGAGTCAGCTGCAGTTTGGACCTGAACCAGAACTTCGGCTTTAGGTTTGTTTTACTGTGACGGCAGAACCAGAGAGGAGAGGCAGAGCGGGAGCCCCACTGAGCCGCAGCTAGCTCAAATATTTAGCTAGTTAACTAGACACTTTTATCTAGCTAAATATTTAGCCAACATGCTAATTGACTGGTCAAAAAGCAGAAGTGGACAACAAAAATAAAAGTTGGGTTTGTAAAACCTCTTAATAAACTTCTGGTTTCAAACCTTTTCATGTTTTTTTCTGCGTTTCTTTTCTTCAACATTTTTACTTAAATTCTAAGCCGTTTTAAAGGCTAACAGACGGTTAGCGACAGCAACAGCATCAAACCAGTTTCACCAGCACAGCAGTCTCAACACCAGCTTTTATTTTGGTACTCCACTTCCTGTTAGCAGCAGTGAATTTAACCCTTAACTAAATATTAAGCTTTAAAAAGATTTAGAGCCAAATATTTTATTTTTCAGGTAGTTTGCTTAAATATTTAGTATGGAGCTAAATGTTTAGCTAGCTAGCCAGAGCCAGACAGCCGAGCAGCTGATCCGCCTGAACACACTGCAGTAAACACCGTCCTACCTGAGCGCTGAACAAGAAACATGCAAAGGTAATAAAACGAAATAACACGGAGACATGAAGGGACACGGCGATATTTTTCTAAAAGCAACAACTTTGAATCTGAACAGCTGAACTCGATTAAAATGTTTAGATGCTTAAATAGCAAATTTTTACAAGAACGTCAGAGAATATTGCCTACTAGCATAAGCTAAGGTTAATGTTAGCCACAAAGTTTAAGAAAGTAAAACTCACCTGCGTATCTGTGGATGTATAACGAGGCGAACATCTTAACCTTTCTCCAGCTGACTTGTTGGGGCTTCGGATCGATGTTCACCATCGGCCAAGTCCTGCAGCACCTGGTGTAAAATGGCATTTTCAGTAGATCGGAAACAATCTTTTCCCCGAACACGGAAGCTGACGTTCAAAGAGCCCATAGCAAACCCTCCAAGGGGAATCAGCAGATTTCTATGGCAGTACATTGGGGCCAAAGAACGAAGAGTAAGTTTCTGACAAAAATCTCAGAAATTTCTAGATTATTCTTGATTTTTTTTTTTTTTTTTTTTTTTACAAAAAATGTGGAAAGCTCAGAAATTTTCGAGAAAACCCCCCCAGAAAAGTGTGACAGAATGGACATTAGAAATAATTATCTCCTTTCCATTTCTTTACTTTATTTAAAGACTTCTGTTTGACTGTAAAAAATATTTGTAAGCTGCACTTCTCCTAATGCTGGGTTTCAGTCGCGCGGAATTCAGATGGAGGGCCGGAAGGGGATTTCTCCGGTTCAAAATAAAGCAAAATGGATCACAAGGAGTAGCTAATGACCTAAATAGGCTGGAACAGCCGAGGTATCTCGAAAAAATTTAGGATACATTTAGGATATGATTCGTATTATCTTGGTAAAAAGACTTCTCTTATAATCTTGAAGATTTACCTGTATTGAGGTGAAACACATCACTAACTGCCTGGAGCTGCAGACCTCATATTATACGATGAGCCAGAAGAAAGCTTTCAAAAGCCTGGACAATCAATCATTTAGTTTCAAGTTGGGTCAAGCATTTAGGATCAAAAGCAGCATTAGATGGCTGTCGACTTGTTTCTGCCGGGTGAGTAGGGAGTTGTGCTATTTTAAGTAATTAGATGATAACGATGCTATCGCTAACAACGAGTTAACCCATGTTATTTCTATGAGCTTGAATCTCCTGGTAAATAATTTATTTAGCTTCTGTAAACCCAAATTTGAACGTTAATGTTGAGTCGCTGCTGGATTCAGGTCCAATGTAGATCAACGATTCGCTCCGATCTACAGAAACCTCGTGTCTGTTGGTGTCCAGACACGAAGCATGTGGGGGAACAGTAACAGCTCACGGTGACTGTATTGCTGGATAGGCTACATTTAATTTATTTAGCTTTTTTATTTTTATTTTTTTTAGCATGAATGTCCCACTGAATAAACGTTATATTTTCTGTCCGTGACTCGGCACTGAGCTAGCTGCTAACAACATTAGCGCTCAGAGGACAACCATGCTAGGGCAGATGTTCCCAAACTGTGGGGCGCGCCCCCTAGGGGGGGCGCCGTGTCATTGCAGGGGGGGGCGCGGGAAGCCGTCTAGATGAAAAAAACCAAAAACAAAACATGAACACTGTATGCGCTGGGTTTTTACCTTAGAATGGCCAACTCTCTGTTATTCCTATGTCAATTTGATACAGTAGAGGCTTCCACACTTCCCATATCTGTGTCCTCTGTCACTTTTATCAGCAGTTAAAACTGTTTAATTCGTTGTTAACATGTTGTAACCTGTTTTTCCGAGCCGCCTTTAAACGCAACATGAGCGCTACGACGCTCGCGCTGGGTTTACACCTGTGAAGGAGACCTGCTGCTGCTGGGCGGAGCTACGTAGGTTTGTGTTAGAATCACGGCAGCAAACCAGCAAAACGCAAAGAACTTTTCACAGTTTTTCCCTCCAAACTAACCGACTGAGTTGAGTAAAGCTGTTGGATGAAGGTAATGTTAGCTAAAAGATGACTAGCTAATGTTAGCTAAAAGATGACTAGCTAATGTTAGCTAAAAGATGACTAGCTAATATCAATACAGAACCTTAAGCTTAACAAGTAGCCTGTAGGCTACCGATGTTGGTGTCTATTTTCAGCTACTACATTCATTTTGCCCCCAAAAAAGTCGATGTCCTCAAACCCCCCCCCCCCCCCCCCCCGTCGTTTCAACCAGACAGCCATTTGTAATCCATAGGGGGGGCGCAGAAGAAAACGTTTGGGAACCACTAATCATGTAATTTTCTTACCACTAGATGGCAGTAGGTACAGAGCATTTTACATTAAAACAAGAGAATTAGTGATGCATGAATGTTACAGGTAGCAGTGAGAGCATCGTATCTAGCTGTGACGACAGTGATGGAAAAGACAGTGAAGCTCAGCAGTAGTTGAAATAACATGGGTCCATTTCCCACAACATGTCTGTGTGAAGTGAGCTTCTCAGCCTGGCTACTATAAAAACTGAAACCAGAGACAGACTGAGAGCTGCTGAGGAAGAGCTTTGTCTTTCTTCAATTTCTGCCAGGAAATCGGCTGTTTTCATCCAAACATGCACAGGTTTCACACTAAATAGGTAAAATATACAGATATTGACATTTTGTACATGCAAATCTTCATAATGTAACAGTGAAAATGAAGTAAAATCTTTCCCAAATATTATTGCTTCTTTCAGAATAAGAATTATTTTCTTTATTCTGGCTATAACAATGCTTGTGGATTAGTTTGTAAAACACTTTGAAGTTTTCTACAGCTTCTTTAAATTTAAGACCACAGTGTTGTGGCTGTTCAGGTGTTCAGGTGTATTTTTGAAGTGTTATGTGCAATTTGAAATAAGAAATGTAAAATGTGATAAAAAAAATAAATTTTTGTTTATTTGATTCCTATTCAAGACACTTTGATAAAAATGACTATATATGTAATATAGACGACTACAGAGCATCTTTGGTGGTGTGCCTCGTGATTTTTTCAATTAAAGCAATGTACCTTGGCTCAAAAAATAAGAACCAGACTAACCGGACCGGAGTCGGATTAAACTGGACCGGAGTCGGATTGAACCGGACCGGAGTCGGATTGAACCGGACCGGAGTCGGATTAAACCGGACCGGAGTCGGATTAAACTGGACCGGAGTCGGATTGAACCGGACCGGAGTCGGATTAAACCGGACCGGAGTCGGATTGAACCGGACCGGAGTCGGATTAAACCGGACCGGAGTCAGATTAAACCGGACCTGAGTCGGATTGAACCGAACCGGACCGGAGTTGGTCTGTTGTGAACCAAGCAGCTTTAGTTTCTCCTTGTTTTTTGCAGCCGCTGTGCAGTTTGTGTTTTTCTTGTTTCTCATCACAGCTCTCTCTCCAAACAAGAATAAAAATAAGGTAAAATCTGTTTTGTTCTGCAGTTCGTCTCAGATCTGTTGAGTTAATTAAGACTCTGTCTACCATCTGCTGCTTTAATGAACTCTGTTGGTATTTTGTGCAAACCGCAGATCGGCCATCAGCCGGCTCTAATTACCAACAGGAACAAAGAGCAGCTTCATCTTGCAGTGATTCCCGTTCACTTCCTGCTGCTTTATTAACATGTTTCTGTGTGTTTGTTTGCCTCTAATTACTGATCTCCTCTAAGCGCTCCTCTTTACCTCTTCACACGGCCAGCCTCTCTCCTACTCCCTGTCGGTGTTCCTGTTCTCCGGGATTTCAGCCCAACTCCAGCTTTCCCTGTTGGAGATTCAGAATCTGTCCAATCAGAGACTTCCTCACCAAACCGCTGCAGGACAAACGACCTCTGGGTCCGTTTCCTACCGACTCGGTTCAATCAGATCGGTTCTGGTTCAATCGGGCCAGTTCTGTCAGAACTCAGTGAGAACCCGACCCGTATAAACCGCTTTCCTTCCTACGGAGGACAAGCACAGACAAAGCTCACTGGTTTCTGTCTGTATTTGTATTTTTTTATTTACCAAGCTTTTTTTTTTAAATCAAACAATTTATTTTCTAATATTTCCTCTTTTTTCCAACTTATGTCTCACAGTGAATGTTGCACTCTGATCTGTAACAGAAAAACTTTTCCTGTGGAAATGATTTAAATCCAGATGCCTCAGACTGGAGCAGAGCAGCGAGCGAGGGGGCAGCTGGTTAAACCAGCTGGTTTGGTTAAACCAGCTGGATTAAACCAGCTGGTTTAACGCAGCATTAATGCACTGAAGAGGCCAGTTCTGCTGATTCCATCGGAGTTTTTCCTGCAGTTACCAGCTGGAGCCTGGACGTGGTGAGGTTTCTGCCATGGCTTCTTCAGCTTTAAATATCTGATATGAAACGGAGTGAAGCTTTAGAGAAACAGAACATCAGGTTAACAGACACAGAAATCTGAATCAATAATGAATGAGCAGAATAAACAGTTTTTCTGATTTGTCCTTCAGCTCCGGTTGGATCAGCAGCCTCTCAGTCAGACATGTTTACAGCACACTGAACCCAGGTGAGAATCTCCCTCCCTAAATAATCCCAGAATGCTCTGCTGCTGGCCCAGATTGGCCCTGAATGATCCGCTAACCGCGCTAGCGGCTGACAAACACCGCAACAGGACGACTTGTCCCTCCACCAGGACTCCGACCTTTGACCTCCAGCCATGTCAGTGAAGGGGTAGGAGCAAGAGCAAATTAAATCATCCAGGTTCATCATTTACCCTCCTCCAGCAAGGCAACACCGTTCCTGTGGCTCTGGGTGATGAAGTGTGAATGGCTCAGCACTGTGACAACCTGCTGCTAACAGGCTGCTAGCAAGCAGCTAACAAGTTGCCAGCATGGTGCTAACAAGCTGCTAGGAAGCAGCTAACAAGTTGCCAGCACGGTGCTAACAGGCTGCTAGCAAGCAGCTGACAAGTTGCTAACATGGTGCTGACAGGCTGCTAACCCTACCCTACTAAACATATTTGTTCCTCAAATTTTCAGACTTGAAATCAAATCAAGTCTGCAGAATAAAGTTTTCCCCAAACTTGATGTTATCCACGACGTCCTTCGTTATTCTGGTGGTTAAATATCCAGGATGGTTATTGTCCCAGATTTAATTCATCCATTTTTCGTTATCCTCCATGTTTTTCGTACCTCGGATGTTTAACATTTTTCCATGACATCAGAAAACTTTCATGTTACAATAAACATCAGAGAAAAGAAAAATTCATGTTGATGGTGAAAACATTCTGGTAAAGAAATGAAATGGATGGATGATGATGGATGGATGGATGATGGATGAATGGATGATGATGGATGGATGGATGATGATGATGGATGGATGGATGGATGATGGATGGATGGATGATGATGATGGATGGATGATGGATGGATGATGATGGATGGATGATGGATGGATGGATGATGGATGGATGGATGGATGATGGATGAATGGATGATGATGGATGGATGGATGATGATGATGGATTAATGGATGATGATGGATGGATGATGGATGGATGGATGGATGGATGATGGATGAATGGATGATGATGGATGGATGATGATGATGATGGATGAATGGATGATGATGGATGGATGATGATGATGGATGGATGGATGATGATGGATGGATGATGGATGGATGATGATGATGGATGATGATGGATGGATGGATGATGGATGAATGGATGATGATGGATGGATGGATGATGATGATGGATGGATGGATGATGGATGGATGATGATGATGGATGGATGATGGATGGATGATGATGATGGATGGATGATGGATGGATGGATGGATGATGGATGGATGGATGGATGGATGGATGATGGATGAATGGATGATGATGGATGGATGGATGATGATGATGGATGATGATGGATGGATGATGGATGGATGATGGATGAATGGATGATGATGATGGATGGATGGATGATGATGGATCAATGGATGATGATGGATGGATGATGATGATGGATGAATGGATGATGATGGATGGATGATGATGATGGATGGATGGATGATGGATGGATGATGGATGGATGGATGATGATGATGGATGGATGATGATGGATGGATGATGATGATGGATGAATGGATGATGATGGATGGATGATGATGATGGATGGATGATGGATGGATGATGATGATGGATGGATGATGATGATGGATGAATGGATGATGATGGATGGATGATGACGATGGATGGATGGATGATGGATGGATGATGGATGGATGGATGATGATGGATGGATGATGATGGATGGATGGATGATGATGGATGGATGATGGATGGATGATGGATGAATGGATGATGATGATGGATGGATGGATGATGGATGGATGGATGATGGATGATGATGGATGGATGATGATGATGGATGAATGGATGATGATGGATGGATGATGATGATGGATGGATGGATGATGATGGATGGATGATGATGATGGATGATGATGGATGGATGGATGGATGATGGATGGATGGATGGATGGATGATGGATGAATGGATGATGATGGATGGATGGATGATGATGATGGATGGATGGATGATGGATGGATGGATGATGATGATGGATGGATGATGGATGGATGATGATGGATGGATGATGGATGGATGGATGATGGATGGATGGATGGATGATGGATGAATGGATGATGATGGATGGATGGATGATGATGATGGATTAATGGATGATGATGGATGGATGATGGATGGATGGATGGATGATGGATGAATGGATGATGATGGATGGATGATGATGATGATGGATGAATGGATGATGATGGATGGATGATGATGATGGATGGATGGATGATGATGGATGGATGATGGATGGATGATGATGATGGATGATGATGGATGGATGGATGATGGATGAATGGATGATGATGGATGGATGGATGATGATGATGGATGGATGGATGATGGATGGATGATGATGATGGATGGATGATGGATGGATGATGATGATGGATGGATGATGGATGGATGGATGGATGATGGATGGATGGATGGATGGATGGATGGATGATGGATGAATGGATGATGATGGATGGATGGATGATGATGATGGATGATGATGGATGGATGATGGATGGATGATGGATGAATGGATGATGATGATGGATGGATGGATGATGATGGATGAATGGATGATGATGGATGGATGATGATGATGGATGAATGGATGATGATGGATGGATGATGATGATGGATGGATGGATGATGGATGGATGATGGATGGATGGATGATGATGATGGATGATGATGGATGGATGGATGGATGATGATGATGGATGGATGATGATGGATGGATGATGGATGGATGGATGATGATGGATGGATGATGATGGATGATGGATGGATGGATGGATGATGATGGATGATGGATGGATGGATGATGGATGAATGGATGATGATGGATGGATGATGATGATGGATGAATGGATGATGATGGATGGATGATGATGATGGATGGATGGATGATGATGGATGGATGATGATGATGGATGATGATGGATGGATGGATGGATGGATGATGGATGGATGGATGGATGGATGATGGATGAATGGATGATGATGGATGGATGGATGGATGGATGATGGATGGATGGATGGATGATGGATGGATGGATGATGATGATGGATGGATGATGGATGGATGATGATGGATGGATGATGGATGGATGGATGATG
The DNA here is from genome assembly GCF_051168715.1 of Poecilia mexicana. NCBI lineage: Eukaryota > Metazoa > Chordata > Actinopteri > Cyprinodontiformes > Poeciliidae > Poecilia > Poecilia mexicana. Next base: position 2,753,899 of record NW_028263385.1, read on the forward strand.
GATGGATGGATGGATGATGGATGAATGGATGATGGATGAATGGATGATGATGGATGGATGGATGATGATGATGGATTAATGGATGATGATGGATGGATGATGGATGAATGGATGATGATGATGGATGATGGATGGATGGATGATGGATGAATGGATGATGATGGATGAATGGATGATGATGGATGGATGATGATGATGGATGAATGGATGATGATGGATGGATGATGATGATGGATGGATGGATGGATGATGGATGGATGATGGATGGATGGATGATGATGATGGATGGATGATGATGGATGGATGGATGGATGATGGATGGATGGATGATGATGATGGATGGATGATGATGGATGGATGATGGATGGATGGATGATGATGGATGGATGATGATGGATGATGGATGGATGGATGGATGATGATGGATGATGGATGGATGATGATGGATGGATGGATGATGATGGATGGATGATGATGGATGATGGATGGATGGATGATGATGGATGGATGGATAGATGATGATGGATGGATGGATGGATGATGGATGGATGATGATGGATGATGATGATGGATGATGGATGGATGGATGGATGGATGGATGATGGATGATGATGGATGGATGGATGGATGGATGGATGGATGATGGATGGATGGATCGATGGATGGATGGATGAAGGATGATGATGGATGGATGGATGGATGATGATGGATGATGATGGATGGATGGTTGGATGATGGATGGATGATGGATGGATGGATGGATGATGATGGATGGATGGATGATGATGGATGGATGATGGATGGATGGATGGATGGATGATGATGATGGATGGATGGATGATGATGGATGGATGGATGATGATGGATGGATGGATGATGGATGGATGGATGGATGATGATGGATGGATGGATGATGGATGGATGGATGGATGGATGGATGATGATGGATGGATGATGATGGATGGATGATGGATGGATGATGATGATGGATGGATGGATGGATGGATGATGGATGGATGGATGATGATGGATGGATGATGATGGATGGATGGATGATGATGGATGGATGGATGGATGGATGGATGGATGGATGATGATGGATGGATGATGATGGATGGATGGATGATGATGATGGATGGATGGATGGATGGATGATGGATGATGATGGATGGATGGATGAATGGATGATGATGGATGAATGGATGATGATGATGGATGGATGGATGGATGATGATGATGGATGGATGGATGATGGATGGATGATGATGGATGAATGGATGATGATGATGATGATGGATGGATGGATGGATGGATGGATGGATGGATGGATGGATGGATGGATGGATGGATGGATGATGATGGATGGATGAATGGATGATGATGGATAAATGGATGATGATGATGGATGATGATGATGATGATGGATGGATGGATGGATGATGATGGATGATGGATGGATGATGATGGATGGATGGATGGATGATGATGGATGGATGGATGGATGGATGGATGATGGATGGATGGATGGATGGATGGATGATGGATGGATGAATGGATGGATGGATGATGGATGATGGATGGATGATGATGGATGGATGGATGATGATGGATGGATGGATGATGGATGGATGATGGATGGATGATGATGGATGGATGGATGATTGATGGATGGATGGATGGATGATGATGGATGGATGGATGATGGATGGATGATGGATGGATGGATGATGGATGATGATGGATGGATGATGGATGATGATGGATGGATGGATGAATGGATAATGATGGATGGATGGATGATGGATGATGATGGATGGATGGATGATGGATGGATGATGGATGGATGGATGATGGATGATGATGGATGGATGGATGGATGGATGATGATGGATGGATGGATGATGGATGGATGATGGATGGATGGATGATGGATGATGATGGATGGATGGATGATGGATGATGATGGATGGATGGATGATGGATGGATGATGGATGGATGGATGATGGATGATGATGGATGGATGGATGGATGATGATGGATGGATGATGGATGATGATGGATGGATGGATGATGGATGATGATGGATGGATGGATGATGGATGGATGGATGATGATGGATGGATGGATGATGGATGAGGATGGATGGATGGATGATGGATGATGATGGATGGATGGATGGATGATGGATGGATGGATGATGGATGATGATGGATGGATGGATGGATGGATGATGATGGATGGATGGATGGATGATGATGGATGGATGATGGATGATGATGGATGGATGATGGATGATGATGGATGGATGGATGGATGATGATGGATGGATGGATGATGATGGATGGATGGATGATGGATGGATGATGGATGGATGGATGATGGATGATGATGGATGGATGGATGGATGGATGATGATGGATGAATGGATGATGATGATGGATGATGATGATGATGGATGGATGGATGTTGGATGGATGGATGATGATGGATGGATGGATGGATGTTGGATGGATGGATGATGATGGATGGATGGATGATGATGATGGATGATGATGGATGGATGGATGAATGGATGATGATGGATGAATGGATGATGATGATGGATGATGATGATGATGGATGGATGGATGTTGGATGGATGGATGATGATGGATGGATGGATGGATGTTGGATGGATGGATGATGATGGATGGATGGATGATGATGGATGGATGGATGGATGGATGATGGATGGATGGATGGATGGATGGATGGATGGATGTTGGATGGATGATGGATGAATGGATGATGATGGATGGATGGATGATGATGGATGGGTGGATGATGGATGGATGGATGATGATGGATGGATGATGATGGATGGATGGATGATGATGATGGATGGATGGATGATGGATGATGATGGATGGATGGATGAATGGATGATGATGATGGATGATGATGATGATGATGATGATGGATGGATGATGATGATGGATGGATGGATGGATGGATGGATGGATGTTGGATGGATGGATGATGATGGATGAATGGATGATGATGATGGATGATGATGATGATGATGGATGATGATGATGATGATGGATGGATGGATGGATGTTGGATGGATGGATGATGATGGATGAATGGATGATGATGATGGATGGATGATGATGGATGGATGGATGATGATGATGGATGGATGGATGGATGATGGATGGATGGATGATGGATGATGATGGATGGATGGATGGATGAATGGATGATGATGATGGATGATGATGATGATGGATGGATGGATGGATGGATGGATGGATGGATGATGATGGATGGATGGATGATGATGGATGGATGGATGATGATGGATGGATGGATGATGATGATGGATGGATCAGCAGACCGATTCCCCGTTTCCTCCAGACTCTCACCTCGGTCGTTCCAGCCGTGTGATGCCAGCTCTCCCAGCGGCGCCGATCCGTTCTGCTCGTTGCTGACGGTCTGATGGCATCCAGCTGCTGTGGGACGCATGATGAAACCTCCCACTGCTGTCGCACATCCAGAGAAGCTGAAACTTGTTTACAGATGAATTATTTCAGCAGATAAAAACCGGCGGAGCGTGAAGAAGGGAGCTGGAGGAGGAAATCCTCCTCTTCTTCTGATCCTAATCAAACGTATTTAAAGTCAGAGCTGAATCTGTCACAATAAATCAATTAATCACATAATACTTTAAGACAAACTCTTTCATTTCCATCCTCATGATTTATCGTTTTCCTCTCTTTTGTTGATTTGTAATGTCTTCCAGTGTTTAATGTTCATAACAGTTAAAAGTTCGTCTTTCAGAATGGCATTATTGGAAATGGTTTATTTATCAATAACTTCTATAAGGATTTATCATCCAGCAACATTTATGTGACGATAAATCATTACACAAGTTAAGATAAACAGTATTATTGTTTTCAATTCATTTTCCAATAATGTCATAATAAAGCAAGAACACAACCTGAAGGAAACTTTAGACTGTAATAAACATTAAACACTGGAAGACATTTTAAATATCTAAAATAAATAGAAAATAAAAGTTTTAGTTGAGACCAAAACATGACTGACGACTTTTATCATCCAGTTTTTGGTAGAAAAGGAGAAAAATCAATAAATCATGCAAATGGAAATTATTGATCTTGTTTTAATTTATCATGTTTTTAATTGATTAATCAAATGCAGGGTTTCCCCCAGAGTATTATAAGCCTGGTGGCCCGCCATGCTTTACTCGCCCCACCGCCAGGCAGCTCCCTGTGAGGAATAATGTTTCTTTGGAGGAATCAGGAGCTAACAGAGCCTGTTAGCTCTGGCTGAGCAGCTCTGTGTGAACCACAGGAATAACTTGTAGTCGCTTTCAGAGGAGGAGCGATGAGAATGATGTGGGCCGTTTCCATCTCAACTCGCTGGCCAGCGTGTGGCGCTGTCTGCCCTGTAGCGTTCATGTCTGTGTTCTGGTTGGTCGGAGCGTTAGCGGCTAATGAACCAGCGCTAACCTCATGCAGGTTCAGGTGAGGAGCTTTCGCCTCGTAGTCATGCTTCACGCTGGTTTTTTTATTATTTTATTATTATTTTTCCGGTTACATCTTATGGACTCGCCACCAAACAGCTGCTTGACCTGACCTCCCTCTGATGGGTCGGGCAGGTCATAGACATAATATAAGGATAGACCCTCATGGACCGCTCTCGCCTATTGGAGCTGACGAGATTTAGGGCGGCCATCTTGGAGCGGTACTCCACTCCACTCAGCGTTATGTGTTTAGCAGCACAATGACGTATCAGCGCATTTAATCGATTATAACACTTTTTTGTTACTGTAAACCATATTCAAACATCTATCAAAGCAACATTTATAAACAATTGTATTTTTAAGTATGTTTTTAATACATAGTTCATCATATTTAAATATGCTTAGTGGCTATAACAATAGAATAGGAATGGAATATTCTGATATCGATGAATGAAGAGCATATTACAAAGCACACAGCCGTTCATAATGTATTTAATAAATTATTTAGTAATATCAATACATATTTATATAACTATACAAACACTAATAAATAAAGATTAATACTGAATTTATATATATATATATATATATATATATATATATATATATATATATATATATATATATATATATATATATATATATAATGTTTTTCAGCCGACGAGTCCAAAATCCAGTGAGATCCATCCTGCAGTGAATCCGTCTCTCTTTATAGATTTCTCCCTCTTCTTCCTCACATCGTGTCTTTAGGAAACTTTCAAAACAAAAGCAGAAGATTTAGGATGTATCTTACTTTGACAGAGTGAAAGAATATAAATAATAGTCTTTACTACCTGTGTAAACTTTGCCGGTGAATGTTATAACACATAATATAAGTTTTATAACATGTGTTATATTGTTTCATTTCTAATATAGGCCCTTGTGTCAGATAATCTAAGTCAATGTTAGAGAATAATTAATTTCTTTATATTAACAGAATCTCAGTTAGCCTTCATAGCGGGGCTGAACCCGTATTACACCAAGCACTGTAGCTAATATTAGCTGGTATCTCGCCGGTGGACATAAAGGCTCTTAAAGCATGGGCCGATGCAGGTAAACAGAGACATGGCCCCTTGTTTGAATACAAAAAACAAGCAAATGCTAATTTTAAACATTTTTTAAGATTCATAAGGAGACGTGAAAATACTATGAGGTCTGACTCTCTTGCTAGAAAGTTAGGAAATAATAATGTTAAGGACTTTTGGAAAGAAATAAAGAAAGTAAATAACTGTAAAACGTCACTTCCATCTACTATTGACGGTGTTACTGGTGTAAAAGAAATCACTCAGTTATGGAAAGAGCACTACAGTGCGCTGTTTAATTGTGTCAAAAGTGACATTTCTGACATAGGAAGCATTCACAGTAATGAGAATGTGACTGTATCCCCACAAGAAATATATCATACAATTATGACACTGAAAGACAATAAGGCCTGTGGGATGGATAACATTTCCACTGAGCATTTGAAAAATGCAAGTAAAAAACTCTGTGCATTACTCTCTATGTGTTTCACTGGCTGTCTAGTACATGGTCTGCTACCTAAATCAATGTTATCTGTCATTCTGGTACCCACTGTTAAAGACAAAGCGGGTAAGATTAGCTCCTTGGAGAATTACCGACCCATAGCTATAGCTAGTAGTTTGTCGAAAGTTTTTGAAAGAGTCCTACTAAATAGGCTGGAAGAGTTTCTTTTGACCTCTGAAAATCAATTCGGTTTTAAACCCAAACATGGTACAGACATGTGTATTTTTGTGCTACAGGAGATTTTAGATTTGTATAATTTGCACAACACCACAGTATTTATGTGTTTTATTGATGCTTCTAAAGCATTTGATCGCGTGAATCATCAAAAATTGTTCTGCAAGTTAGAAAGCAGAGGTGTACCCAAATATCTAATTAGAATAATGGTCTATTGGTATGGTCATCAACTAATGTATGTCAAATGGGGTAACTCATTGTCTGACTCGTTTAATGTTGGTAACGGAGTAAGGCAGGGAAGTATACTGTCCCCTTACCTTTTTAACATCTACATGGATGAACTATCAAAGCGCCTGAATTGTTGTAAAACAGGCTGTGTAGTTGGTGACCACATAATCAATCACATAATGTATGCGGATGATTTGGTAATCTTATGCCCATATAGTGCTGGCCTTCAACAACTACTAAGGGTCTGTTCCCAATATGGATGTGATTTTGATGTCAAATATAACGCTAAGAAAAGCAATGTCATGATTGTTAGAAGTAGAGCAGATAAGCATCTGATAACCCCTGACTTCTCTTTATCTGGCATTGACCTTAATATATGCAATGAAATTAAATATCTGGGACATTACATAACTGATGACCTATCTGATGATCGTGACATTTGTAGGCAGTATTGCATGATGTATGCACAGGCTAATATTCTGATCAGAAAGTTTGGTATGTGTTCATCCTCTGTGAAGGTAGCTCTTTTTAAAGTTTTTTGCACTTCATTTTACACAGGCCATCTATGGCGAAGATATAAAAAAAGTAGCCTGCACAAACTTTATGTGGCATACAATGATGGCCTGAGGCTCCTACTCAAAGTGCCTAGATGGAGCAGTGCTAGCCACATGTTTGCACATAACGCTGTTCCCACATGTGCAGCTGCGCTCAGGAATCTCATGTATAAATGTATGTGTAGATTATCCGTGTCATACAATAATATAATAGCAATTTTAGTAAACCCTGTTTTTAGTACAGTGAGATTTTTCTCAAGATTGTGGAAACATTGGTGTCATCATTTATTTGTGGCTCAGTGACTATGTCATGTTTCTTTTTGTTTTCTTTTTCTTTTGTTTTACTATGGACCTCTTTTGTGTCTGAAATAAAGATTGATTGATTGATTGATTGATAAATACAGTAAAGTAATATTCTAATCACAATATATACACAATAATATGTCCATCTTACTTGTGAAATGTTGTCTGTGGAGCCCTCACATCAATAATCCATCGACCAGAACAACAATATCCCTCAGTGCTGAGGCATCTTCTGCTGTTTTGGTTGAGCAAAGTAGGAGGGTATACCGCTCCAAAATGGCCGCCGTATTTCCTGCGCCGGAGCGGTCCATGCGGGGTCTACTCTTATGTCTATGGGGCAGATCCCCCAGGCAGCTTGAAGGATCCTCAGCTTGATTATAGATCCCCTTAATATCCATAATCGATCTGCTGCTCGTTCCAGACGCCATTTTTTCTGCTGCTCTGTTTAAACACAAAAAATGGTTTCCAAACAAACGCAGCGATTTCAACCATGGCGCTCCGCGGCCTGCTCGCCCTCTGCAGCCGAGGCCGCGTCAGCACCGACACGATTCCAGTCGGAATCAAAAACATTTGAGTCTTTTAGGCTGGGCGACCAGATTCGGCGTTTCAGGAGATCAGAAAAGATCATTGTTAATCCAGAGTTCATGAATATCAAACCGCGGCCAGCCGCTCTTTTTTAAACAATCACGCAGCAGCTCACGCTCATAAATAACAAACATGGCGCCGTTAGGCATGGTTGCCAGATCTGTCAGTTTCCAGTAAAACCCTCAACAACAGTCCAGATCTCAATCTCCAATGTTAACAGCACTTTATGCCGAATGTGATTTTAGACCAAAACAGTGAAATTTAATGTTGTATATTTATATTTGGTAATGTAGGACTGAATGATTTTTAAAAAGTTTTTTATATAAACATTTTTATGTATATATTATATCCTGAATATACATTTTATCCCTAAAACTATATTAGGGATCAAAGTTGGGTAGTAACTATTTGCATTTACTTGAGTAACTTTTTTGGAAAAATGTACCTTCAGGATCATTTGTACTGCTTATACTTTTACTTGAGTTATTCCTTTACTTTTACCTGAGTAAAAATATGTTTAAATAAGTTGTAGCGCTGTTGGATAACCTCTGCAGACAAACTGGTTTGTTCTTAGAAAAATGTAGATTTTGATTCCTTAACACTAAACTGCTGCTCCAGTCCTGACCCTTATGGAGAGACAAGAGTGCCAAATGACAATAAATTACTGATTCAATAATTATTTAAATTTGTCATTGACTTATTAAAACTCATCACTCTCCATAGATCTGTCTTTTATCCAAATAAATAACAGATGTTTATCCATAAATTGCTTATTAAAAATAAATACAATAAAGCTTTCTGAAGTGTGTTTTTATTTTTTATTAATTTATGGAAGTATAAATCGACAGATTGTAATGAAATGTTCAGTTTGGATTTCATTTCAATGTTAATCTTCCCGTCGTCCTGTTAGTGAACTAACTGGACTTTATTTCCTGCTCAGGATCCGGCACCGAGCAGATCATCACCAACAGAACCAGAGACGCTCGGCCTTCAGCCAAACCACTCACATCCATTTTACTGTGGGCAGCAGCTCTGCATCCCGCGACAATTACAGCCAATTCATATCCAACGGGCCGAGTCCAATATGGTGTGTGTCTGGTAGGGGAGCTGGCAGAAATTAAAGCTATTTGTCTCTGCTTATAGCAGCGACAGAAAGCTGAGAGGAGGAGAAATAGTGAAAAACAGAAACTGTGGGACAAATCCTGGCTGCACATTCCTGAGGAGAGACAGGATGCTGCTCCACATTTCAGGACCAGAAACCAGGAAATGTTTGGAGAAAAGGAGAATAAAACAAGGCGGCAGGGATCATCACACCTCCAGAACCAGACGGGTCTGGACTCCAGACGACCAGCTGATTTCCATGTGTTAATATCTCATTATGAAATATCTGAAGATTTATATATTTTTCTTTAGGATAGAAATGCACCACCTATGACGTAAACAGAGTCGGGTTAAAGCAGACCGGAGTCTTGTTGAAGCGGACCGGAGTCTTGTCGATGCGGACCGGAGTCTTGTCGATGCGGACTGGAGTCTTGTTGAAGCGGACCGGAGTCGGGATAAAGCGGACCGGAGTCTTGTCGAAGCGGACCGGAGTCGGGATAAAGTGGACCGGAGTCTTGTCGAAGCGGACCGGAGTCTTGTCGAAGCTGACCGGAGTCTTGTCGAAGCTGACCGGAGTCTTGTTGAAGCGGACTGGAGTCTTGTTGAAGCGGACCGGAGTCTTGTCGAAGTGGACCAGAGTCTTGTTGAAGCGGACCGGAGTCTTGTTGAAGCGGACTGGAGTCTTGTTGAAGCGGACTGGAGTCTTGTCGAAGTGGACCGGAGTCTTGTTGAAGCGGACCGGAGTCTTGTTGAAGCGGACTGGAGTCTTGTTGAAGCGGACCAGAGTCGGGATAAAGCGGACCGGAGTCTTGTTGAAGTGGACCGGAGTCTTGTTGAAGCGGACTGGAGTCTTGTTGAAGCGGACCGGAGTCTTGTTGAAGCGGACTGGAGTCTTGTTGAAGCGGACCGGAGTCTTGTCGAAGCTGACCGGAGTCTTGTCGAAGCGGACCGGAGTCTTGTCGAAGCGGACCGGAGTCGGGATAAAGTGGACCGGAGTCTTGTTGAAGCGGACTGGAGTCTTGTTGAAGCGGACCGGAGTCTTGTCGAAGCTGACCGGAGTCTAGTCGAAGCAGACCGGAGTCTTGTCGAAGCGGACCGGAGTCGGGATAAAGTGGACCGGAGTCTTGTCGAAGCGGACCGGAGTCTTGTCGAAGCTGACCGGAGTCTTGTCGAAGCTGACCGGAGTCTTGTCGAAGTGGACCAGAGTCTTGTTGAAGCGGACCGGAGTCTTGTTGAAGCGGACCGGAGTCTTGTTGAAGCGGACTGGAGTCTTGTTGAAGCGGACTGGAGTCTTGTCGAAGCGGACCGGAGTCTTGTCGAAGCGGACCGGAGTCTTGTTGAAGCGGACCGGAGTCTTGTTGAAGCGGACCGGAGTCTTGTTGAAGCGGACCAGAGTCGGGATAAAGCGGACCGCAGTCTTGTTGAAGCGGACCGGAGTCTTGTTGAAGCGGACTGGAGTCTTGTTGAAGCGGACTGGAGTCTTGTTGAAGCGGACCGGAGTCTTGTTGAAGCGGACCGGAGTCTTGTTGAAGCGGACCATAGTCGGGATAAAGCGGACCAGAGTCGGGATAAAGCGGACCGGAGTCTTGTTGAAGCGGACCGGAGTCTTGTTGAAGCGGACTGGAGTCTTGTTGAAGCAGACCGGAGTCTTGTTGAAGCGGACTGGAGTCTTGTTGAAGCGGACCAGAGTCGGGATAAAGCGGACCGGAGTCTTGTTGAAGCGGACCGGAATCTTGTTGAAGCGGACTGGAGTCTTGTTGAAGCGGACCGGAGTCTTGTTGAAGCGGACCGGAGTCTCGTTGAAGCGGACTGGAGTCTTGTTGAAGTGACCGGAGTCTTGTTGAAGCGGACCGGAGTCTTGTTGAAGCGGACCAGAGTCGGGATAAAGCGGACCGGAGTCTTGTTGAAGCGGACTGGAGTCTTGTTGAAGTGACCGGAGTCTTGTTGAAGCGGACCGGAGTCTTGTTGAAGCGGACCAGAGTCGGGATAAAGCGGACCGGAGTCTTGTTGAAGCGGACTGGAGTCTTGTTGAAGTGACCGGAGTCTTGTTGAAGCGGACCGGAGTCTTGTTGAAGCGGACTGGAGTCTTGTTGAAGTGACCGGAGTCTTGTCGAAGCGGACCGGAGTCTTGTCGAAGCGGACCGGAGTCTTGTCGAAGCGGACCGGAGTCTTGTCGAAATGGACCGGAGTCTTGTTGAAGTGGACCGGAGTCTTGTTGAAGCGGACTGGAGTCTTGTTGAAGCAGACTGGAGTCTTGTTGAAGCGGACTGGAGTCTTGTTGAAGCGGACCAGAGTCCGGATAAAGCGGACCGGAGTCTTGTTGAAGCGGACTGGAGTCTTGTTGAAGCGGACTGGAGTCGGGATAAAGCGGACCGGAGTCTTGTTGAAGTGACCGGAGTCTTGTTGAAGCGGACCGGAGTCGGGATAAAGCGGACCGGAGTCTTGTCGAAGCGGACCGGAGTCTTGTCGAAGCGGACCGGAGTCTTGTCAATGCGGACCGGAGTCTTGTTTAAGCGGACCGGAGTCTTGTCGAAGCGGACCGGAGTCTTGTCGAAGCGGACCGGAGTCTTGTCGAAGCGGACCGGAGTCTTGTCAATGCGGACCGGAGTCTTGTTTAAGCGGACCGGAGTCTTGTCGAAGCGGACCGGAGTCTTGTCAATGCGGACCGGAGTCTTGTTGAAGCGGACTGGAGTCTTGTTGAAGCGGACCGGAGTCTTGTCAATGCGGACCGGAGTCTTGTTGAAGCGGACTGGAGTCTTGTTGAAGCAGACTGGAGTCTTGTTGAAGCAGACTGGAGTCTTGTTGAAGCGGACTGGAGTCTTGTCAAAGCAGTGAGATTGATGCAGCCTTACTGAAAGCTGCAGAACAAGAGATTATTTAGTCTAAACCAGCTGATAACTATGGTAAATATTTCTGACTCCTGATTTTGTTAAAAAGTGATTCCCAGATCTGAGTGAGTCCTACTCCCAGGATGAGTTCATTGGTCTCACCATCAGTGAATCTGTGGGGTCTCCCTGGATCAACCGCAGCAGATGAGGCTCATCAGATTAAACCCTCGGTCAGGTCGCCTCAGCAGAACCAGAACCGATCAGCTAATCAGAACCATGCAGATAAATGGTGACTTGCTGCTGGACTTAACAGACGGCTAACAGAGAAATCAGACCTGAACTTCCAGTTTCACCTGGAACTTTAAACGTCTGCAATACATTTAGTTCATCATGTCAGACAAATAACTGTTCAGCTGGAAGGACAAGATTTTTTTGTAGAAGAAAGATGTTGAAGTTCTGGATCCAGTAGAACCGCGTCAACTGGACCATCAGGAGGGAAAACTGCTGTAATTTTCACAGAAATATCCTGGACAGAATCAGCTAAGTGAGCAGAGCCGCCCCGTTTCTCCAGGAACTGTTGGTTTTAGTTTGGACGTTTTAAGGTTCTTGATGGGTATTTTTCTCGAACCTACATAAAAGAACCACAGACAACGTATATGAATTTTATGACCAAGCTTTTGCACAAGGAGAAGACTCCGCCAACTGCTCCTCCGAGCCGTTCACAGAGCGTTCTGGTCTGCTTCCGCGTGAGCCCCTGTTTTATTGTCAAAGCAGAACAGCCACAGGGAGCAACCAGGAAAAACAACAGAGGTCGTAAAACATTTAACCCAAACAACTAGCAACCCAGTTCCAGGTGTGATATCTGATCTACGGTCTGAGCCCGGTTCAAATCTCGGTCAAACTGTCAATAAAGAAGAGGGAAGATAAACATAAGACAACCTAAGTTAGGAGGTATTCTGGTTGATAAGAATTTAAGATCTGAGAAACACAGAGTTAACTGTCTCACAGGAAGATGAACAGACAGTCCTGACCTCCAGGTCAGTTTATACACACATGAGGAAGAGAACACTTTAAACTGAAAATCACAATAATACTGAATGTTGATTAACTATTGATTAACAGTAGACTGAATATGAACTAAAGTAATAACAAAATGATAATACCAAAAAATCCCTAACAGTTCTTGTTTTGTGTCTGAACTTCCTGATGATTCGTTATCGTGACTCTTTGTTTGTCCTGAAGCTCCAGAAGGCCATGAACTCAGATGTTCAGCTCATGTTTTCTGGTATAGAACATTTGTTATCAGAACATTTATGTCTGCTGCTGTATGAAGGAGCAGGAAACAAAAAGCTGAAAACAGAGAAAAGCAGCTGAAGATCTGAACCTCCTGAAGGCGACGGACGGCCGACTGGTCCACCTGGACACAGGTCCACCTGGACACACGTCCACCTGGACACAGGTCCACCTGGACACACGTCCACCTGGACACAGGCCCACCTGGACACACGTCCACCTGGACACAGGCCCACCTGGACACAGGTCCACCTGGACACAGGCCCACCTGGACACAGGTCCACCTGGACACACGTCCACCTGGACACACGTCCACCTGGACACAGGTCCACCTGGACACACGTCCACCTGGACACAGGCCCACCTGGACACACGTCCACCTGGACACAGGCCCACCTGGACACAGGCCCACCTGGACACAGGCCCACCTGGACACATGTCCACCTGGACAGAGACGTGGAAGCCGCTCGGACTCTGATTCTGTTGTCGGAGTGAAACTGGCTCAGTTTGTGTCTGACGGAACAAAATGGCCGACCCGGACTCCGGACCTTTAAAGCCCAGAAGCTGCAGGTCAGACTCACCTGGTTAGATAAAAACTGTCGTTATGTGGTGACGTTTTAATATGAGACAAATCATTTATATCAGTGTTTCTCAATTTTTTGGGCCAGCGCCCCCCAGCCTTTATCCAGGTCCCTCACCGCCCCCACCAAATAATTTGCAGGCTACTTTGCACTGACTATTATTTTATTATTAATACTATCACTATTGTAGATGTTTTGATTTTTATGCTTGTTTCTGTATTTATCATCAAAAATAATTTCCCAGAGAACAAAAAAACCATGAGAATAGAAATTATTTTCACAGGTGTTTACAAAAAATGGGTAACACTTTATTTGAAGGGGGTTGAATAAGACTGTCATAAACATGTCATAACACCTGCCATGAACATGAATAAGCCTTCATGAATATTTATGACTGTTGTCATAAAGCGTCATTCGGTAAATTATGACACTTTTAATACATAGTTGACATTATTCAAAATGTCTTTGTTATGACAACTTGACATTAACCAGGAAATCATTACTGTTTAAACTTTACCTTTAATAACATAAAGTTACCTGATTTTTAAAGTGCAATCAGTAATACTTTTATAACAAATTTATATCAGTAATGATTTATTGGTTAATGTCAAGTTGTCATAACAAAGACATTTTGAATAATGTCAACTTTGTATTAAAAGTGTCATAATTTACCGAATGACGCTTTATGACAACAGTCATAAATATTCATGAAGGCTTATTCATGTTCATGACATGTGTTATGTCATGTTTATGACAGTGTCAAGACAGTCTTATTCAACTCCCTTCAAATAAAGTGTTACCAAATGCTATGAACATTCAAGTTAAAATCTGTAGGCCTAACAGCAGCCAATCAGAGTGGAAAAATATTCTTGTTCTTTGCCATTTTCTAGTTGTTAAATGTTCCACAAAATGAGCAGATAAAAGATGAACAACATGCCAGTTTAAACTCTGATCTGTTTGCAAACCGACTGAGCTCTGCAGCATTAAAACATGGATAGAACTGTAACTACATTAATCATAGATCTTCTTGTAGGTTTCTGGTGGCGCAGCTCTGTGCTGCCTTCAGGAGAATGGGACATCAGAGTATCATCCATGAAATTTCACCCACATGGCATTTACTGTGCAAACCAGAGCTTTCAGAGGAAAAACAAAAGTTCCTTTAAATGCCATACAAATATGAGACAGAAACATGGATTATATATTTATATAGACCTGTCTATTGATTATAGATTAATAGTTTTACTGGACAGAAATTACAAAGAACAAATCTGGTTCTTCATCAAATCTAATTCAAAACATGAATAAGTGATCAGTTCTTTACTGTTATGGTCTGTAAGATATATTTATTCTCAGTACTAGATGTGGTCTCAACAAACCCATGACATTTCAACAGTATTATTTTACTTTTTTATCTGGAAATAGTGTGTTTATTCTTGCCATACAGTCTCTGTATTAATTATTGATCGAAAGGTCTTGCCATACCAGTTTATTCTTGCATTTTGTTCTTCATTCATTTCCATTTAGTTTCCTTTGATTAGTATTATCCTCTCTTGGTTTATTGCTATGTCGACTTTAGTTTATTTCCTGTTGCTACATTTATTTTATCATTTATTGTCGCTCATCATCATTAATCTTCACTCATCACCTGCTGCGCCTCCTAATGGTCATGTTTCACATCATGTGCTGATTTTTCACTGTTCAGCGTCAGATTCTCTGTTTTTATGCCATAATTCACATCTAGTTCGTCGCTCCGTTTTATGTCCCGCTTCTCCTGTTTCAGTTTTGCGCGTCTTTATTATTTTAACCCCTTAAGGTGCAGGGCGGTCGGGAAGCATATCGATGGGGAAAAGGCAGACTGACATAAACCTTTTAAAACAACTGAAACAATTTCTGCATTCTGATTATTGAAATTTAAAAGTGCTGTGTTGTTCTATCACCCCGTTTCACACCGGACCACTTACAGCTTCGGTGTTAACGCTATAAAATGAAGGCTCTCTGTCTTGGTGTCACCATGGAGGGATTTCTTTATTTAAATGGGTTCATTTTTCAGAGGGACACACAGTGAGGTGATTTTAGTAATTACATGTTTATAAGAGCGATTTTCTGTTGTCCTTCCATGGAAGCGGGCAGCTTTCAAACGGAAATAAAACACTTTTTAATATAAGTTGCTGCTTTGACATGATCACAGAACTGCCAAAACATATGTTCAAAAATCCTCAATAAAACATTAAATATTAGAAAATCAGACACCAGATAAAGTGAATCGCAGCAACGTCATCAGCTGGTTTAACGCTGAACTGATGCGGTGAAGCTACTAGTAGCAGGAGCTACAAGCTACAAACACTGAAGAGAAGGAGAAGAAGAGCTGCCAACGATACAGTTGCAGCCAGGCATGATTTAATGTTACACAATACAATTTTACCAAGTTGATCAAAGTCTAAACTGCTTTTGTTCTGCATATAAGATGTAAAGTTTACCTTCGACCAAACGCCCCCCAGAGGAATCCCAGCGCCCCCTGCAGTCCTCTGAACGCCCCCCAGGGGGCGGTACCGCCCACGTTGAGAACCGCTAATTTAAATGATCCTGCAGAATGAGACTGATTTATTATTTAATATGGAATAAAATTTGATTTCTCATTAAAACGATTCAGATGAATTATTCACATGAATATAGAAATAGATTCAAGCTCCAGATACAGTTCTCTATTTTACTTCTCTATGAAGCCTCCTTTACTGTACAGTAGTTATAGATCCTGTATTAGTTTAATATTTCCCATCTCTGTTCTACTAGAAGTTCTGGTTCCAGTAGAACCGATTCTACTGGACTCATTTTGGTTTCCTTCCCAGCAGACGGTTCTTGATGTGAGCATCTGTGTTTGCTGTAGAAAGCAGGAAGCCAGTGAACCGGCCAATCACAGCTGAGGTACGCTGTGATTGGTCGGAAGTTTGAGCCTCTGTTTCATGCAGAAATGATGTCAGACATCGATGTCATTTCTCTTCCTGCTGGCTTTCTGTCCTCAGGCGACATGAATACGCAGCTTTTATCCGTTGTCCAGATGCATGCTGGGAGATCTGGACGCTTTAACAGAGTGAAGCTGAGGTGCAGCTGCAGTGTGTTTCTGCTAGCTGGTGTGTGAAATGTCTCTGATGGTTTCTGTCCTCAGCGGCCGGCGTCCCGCAGGGAACCAGTCCTCTCCAGGAGGAAAAGCCGAGACGGATCCAGCTGTCTGGGAAGGGATTTCTCTGCATGGCTGAGCAGCTGCTGCGTCCCGCCTTCCTGCCAGAACCGCTCCAAACCTCTCAGAGAAGAACGATGCTGCTGCTGAAAACTGATGTGAGCAGAATCAGCAGATCCGACTCCCAACAGGCCGGTCCGCCGAGGAACCCGACGTCTGCTCAGTTCTGATGCTCTGAAGGTTTTAAGCTCCGCCTCTTTGTTCCAACTGGAAGGATTCAAGGATTCAGGTCCCAGATTAAGAAAATTACAACACAAGTAAATAAACAAATAAACAATAAAGTAATTCAAGTGATTTTATATATATATATATAAAAAATATAAAATTCCCCTCTCACCCTCCGTGTGGTCTCTCTCTCTCTCTCTCTCTCTCTCTCTCTCTCTACCAGAGGCCTGGGAGCTTCAGGTTCTCCAGTATCTTGGCTGTGCCTAGAACTGCACATTTCTGGACTGAGATGTCTGATGTTGTTCCTGGGATCTGTTTGAGCCACTGCTCCAGTTGGGGGGTGACTGCCCCGAGGGCCCCGATGACCACAGGCACCACTGTGGTCTTCACCTTCCAGGCCTTCTCCAGTTCCTCTCTGAGGCCCTGGTATTTCTCCAGTTTCTCCTTTTTCCTGATGTTGTGGTCACTTGGTATTGCTACATCCACCACAACGGCTTTCCTCTGTTCTTTATCCACCACCACAATGTCCGGTTGGTTCTCCATTACCATCTTGTCTGTCTGGATCTGGAAGTCCCACAGGATCTTAGCTCGGTCATTCTCCACCACCTTTGGGGGTGTTCCCCACTTTGACCTCGGGGCTTCCAGTCCATATTCGGCACAGATGTTCCTGTACACTATGCCCGCCACTTGGTTATGTCGTTCCATGTACGCTTTCCCTGCCAGCATCTTGCACCCTGCTGTTATGTGCTGGACTGTCTCAGAGGCCTCCTTGCACAACCTACACCTTGGGTCTTGTCTGGTGTGGTAGATCTGAGCCTCTATTGCTCTGGTGTTTAGGGCCTGTTCCTGGGCGGCCAGGATGAGGGCCTCTGTGCTGTCCTTGAGTCCAGCTTTCTCCAGCCATTGGTAGGATTTCCTGATATCAGCCACTTCAGTTATTTGTCGGTGGTACATCCCATGTAGGGGCTTGTCTTCCCATGATGGTTCCTCCAGCACCTCGTCCTCTGTTCCCCATTGTCTGAGACATTCGCTGAGCACATCGTCCGTTGAGGCTTTGTCCTTGATGTATTTATGGATCTTGGATGTCTCATCCTGGACAGTGGCTCTCACACTCACTAGTCCTCTGCCTCCTTCCTTACGGCTCGTGTACAGTCTCAGGGTGCTGAGACTGTACACAATCTCAGCATATATATATATATATATATATATATATATATATATATATATATATATATATATATATGGCGGCGCGCAGCAGTGCAGCGGCTTCTCACGCCCCCAGCGTAAATCCGACTTTTAGTAACTTTTCCGGTGTTTTTGAATATAACTTCACGCATTTCAAGCGTGTGAGTTATAGCAGAACTGAACTTTCTCAGATAAGGAACAGTATGGCCACAAGATCTACTCTTATCGACAACGATCTCCAAACCACTCTCTGCAAACTACGGCTCTTTAGGACACCGGCGTGGAGGAGCAGATCTTCCCAGACAAAGAGCCGGAGGAGGAGGTGCGAGCGGGGGAAGAAGAGGGGGAAGCGCGGGGGACTGCTGGTCAGGCTAAAGGCTAATGCTAGCAGACCCCCGATTCCATCTGTTTTCCTGTCTAATGTCCGCCCTTTGGACAACAAGCTGGACCTTTTGCGGCTGAGGATCAGTGTTTCTGAGGATATGAGGAACTGTGCGGTGATCTGTCTCACGGAAACCTGGCTAACCAACAACATGCCGGACTCAGCCTTCCAGCTCGCTGGCCGGCTCCTCTTTCGAGCGGACCGTAACAAGCGATCCGGGAAAGCGCGGGGGGGCGGCTTGTGTGTTTACGTAAATAAAGGTTGGTGTACAAACTGCGTGCTGGAAAAAAGTCACTGCTCTGCAGCGGCGGAATATGTGACTGTAAAGTGTCGGCCACACTATCTGCCGCGGGAGTTCACGGCTGTGTTCGTCACCACTGTTTACATTGCACCGGATGCTAACGCTAACAACGCGCTGGAGGAACTTCATGAGCCATCAGCTCGCTCCAGAACAAGCATCCGACGGCATTTTACGTGGTGGCGGGTGACTTTAACCACGTAAAACTGACGGACATTTTGCCGAGGTTCTACCAACACGTCAATATTCCAACACGTGGAAACAATACGCTCGACCATGTTTACACCAATATGAGAGACGCGTACAGAGCCTTCCCCCGCCCCCACCTCGGACCCTCCGACCATATCTCCGTCCTGATAGTCCCTTCTTACCACCCACCACTGCGCCGCCTCAAACCCACACAGAAGACCATCACTGTGTGGCCCTGCGATGGAGACTAGTGCTGCAGGACTGCTTTGGCTGTACAGACTGGCAGATCTTCCGGGATGCTGCTGAGACTGAGGGGGAGCTGGATCTGGAGGACTATACATCTTCTGTCCTCGGGTACATAAGCAAATGTGTGGAGGATGTCACCACCACCAGGACCGTGACCTGTCACCCGAATCAGAAACCCTGGCTGAATGCAGAGGTGCGCTCTCTGCTGAAAGCCAGGGATGCTGCCTTTAGGTCTGGTGACCAACAGGAGCTCAGGAGGGCTAGAAGAGAGCTCACTGCAGGAATAAAGAGGGCAAAGGCTTCATATGCACAGAAAATCCAGGGTCACTTCACCTCCAAAGACCCACAAAGCATGTGGAAGGGAATCAAGTGCATCACTGACTACAAAACCAGTGCTGCACAATGCACTACAGACCCCACTCTGCCTGAAGCCCTCAACGACTTCTACGCACGCTTTGAGGACCATGACACCCCACCCAGCACCAGTCTTATCCCTCCACCTGGAGAAGTGCCACTCAGTGTGACGCCAGCAGAAGTGAGGAGGACCCTGAAAAGGATCAACCCACGAAAAGCTGCTGGCCCGGACAACATCCCCGGACGGGTTCTGCGGGACTGTGCTGATCAGCTCTGTGAGGTCCTGGCAGACATTTTCAATCTATCCCTTTTTCAAGCGGCTGTTCCCGCCTGCCTGAAGACCGCGACCATCATCCCGGTCCCAAAGACATCCACAGTGATGGGTCTGAATGACTATCGGCCAATAGCCCTCACGCCGATAGTCACAAAGTGCTTTGAAAGACTGGTAATGACCCACATCAAAGCCACTATTGACGTCACCGTAGACCCTCACCAGTACGCCTACAGGAAGAACCGCTCCACAGAAGATGCCATTTCTTCTGTGGTCCATACTGCTCTCACTCACTTGGAGAAGAGGAACTCCTATGTTCGTCTGCTATTTGTGGACTTCACATCGGCTTTCAATACAATAATTCCTCAGACCCTAATACATAAACTCTCCTCACTTGGACTCCGCACTTCACTTTGCAACTGGGTCCTGGACTTCTTGACCAACAGGCCGCAGTCTGTGAAGATTCACAACATCTCCTCCTCCACCACAGACCTCAGCACTGGCTCCCCACAGGGCTGTGTGCTGAGTCCCCTCCTGTTCACGCTACTCGCATATGACTGCTCTCCTCTCCATCCTGGCTGTCATATTGTGAAGTTTGCAGATGACACAGCAGTGGTTGGAAACATCACAAACGGTGATGAGTCAAGCTACAGACAGGAGGTGGAAAACCTGGAGGCCTGGTGCAGGGAGAACAACCTCTGCATCAACGTCAAGAAGACGAAGGAGATGATCGTGGACTTCAGACGGAACACACACGTCCATTCCCCCCTGGTAGTCGGAGGATCTGCGGTGGAAGTTGTCTCCAGCTACAGGTATTTGGGCGTGCACCTGTCCAGCAACCTCACCTGGAGCAAAAACACCTCCGTTTTGGTCAAGAAGGCGAATCAGCGGCTCTATTTCCTCAGGCGGCTGAAGCGTGCAGGACTGGGGAGCTCTGTCCTCAACTCCTTTTACAGATGTGTGGTGGAGAGCGTGCTGTGCTCCAGCATAAACGTGTGGTACGGCAGCTGCTCTGTTGCAGACAGGAGAGCTCTGCAAAGAGTGGTGAAGGCGGCGCAAAGGACTGTTGGAGTCAACCTCCCCACCGCCACAGACATCTACACCTCCAGATGCAGGAAAAGGGCCTCCTGCATCATGAAGGACCCTACTCACCCAGCACACTCACTTTTTGTCCCGCTCCCCTCAGGTAGGAGGTTGCGGAGCATCAAATGCAGGACAACCAGACTGAGAAACAGCTTCATACCAGAAGCTGTGCGACTCTTAAACTCCCATCATTCCCCCTTATTGCACTGCTCTTAGCTATACACTTTTCCTACTTATAATATTGTGCTCTTGTAGCGACTTATATTTTTATATTTTATATTTTTATATTTATATGTAACTGGGGCTGTGACTCTCAATTTCGTTCCACCTCATGTGATACGTGATGTGAATGACAATAAAGTATCTTGAATCTTGAATATATATATATATATATATATATATATATATATATATCCCAGGCCTCTGGTAGAGGACCCGAGCTCAGAGGATGAAAGAGACCACCCACGGAGGGTGAGAAGGGAATTTTTTATTTTTTTTATGGATCTTGGATGTTCAACGGACGATGTGCTCAGCGAATGTCTCAGGCAATGGGGAACAGAGGAAGAGGTGCTGGAGGAACCATCATGGGAAGACAAGCCCCTACATGGGATGTACCACCGACAAATAACTGAAGTGGCAGATATCAGGAAATCCTACCAATGGCTGGAGAAAGCTGGACTCAAGGACAGCACAGAGGCCCTCATCCTGGCCGCCCAGGAACAGGCCCTAAACACCAGAGCAATAGAGGCTCAGATCTACCACACCAGACAAGACCCAAGGTGTAGGTTGTGCAAGGAGGCCTCTGAGACAGTCCAGCACATAACAGCAGGGTGCAAGATGCTGGCAGGGACAGCGTACATGGAACGACATAACCAAGTGGCGGGCATAGTGTACAGGAACATCTGTGCAGAATATGGACTGGAAGCCCCGAGGTCAAAGTGGGGAACACCCCCAAAGGTGGTGGAGAATGACCGAGCTAAGATCCTGTGGGACTTCCAGATCCAGACAGACAAGATGGTAATGGCGAACCAACCGGACATTGTGGTGGTGGATAAAGAACAGAGGAAAGCCGTTGTGGTGGATGTAGCAATACCAAGTGACCAAAACATCAGGAAAAAGGAGAAACTGGAGAAATACCAGGGCCTCAGAGAGGAACTGGAGAAGGCCTGGAAGGTGAAGACCACAGTGGTGCCTGTGGTCATCGGGGCCCTCGGGGCAGTCACCCCCAAACTGGAGCAGTGGCTCAAACAGATCCCAGGAACAACATCAGACATCTCAGTCCAGAAATGTGCAGTTCTAGGCACAGCCAAGATACTGGAGGAGAACCTGAAGCTCCCAGACCTCTGGTAGAGGATGAGAGAGAGAGAGAGAGAGAGGAAGAGAGAGTGAGAGGGAGGAAGAGAGAGGGAGGAAGAGAGAGAGGGAGAGAGGGAGAGAGACAGAGAGAGAGAGCGAGAGAGAGAGAGGGAGAGAGAGAGGGAGAGAGAGAGAGAGTGAGGAAGAGAGAGTGAGAGGGAGGAAGAGAGAGGGAGGAAGAGAGAGAGGGAGAGAGGGAGAGAGACAGAGAGAGAGAGCGAGAGAGAGAGAGGGAGAGAGAGAGGGAGAGAGAGACAGAGAGAGAGAAGAAGAGAGAGAGAGACAGAGAGAGGGAGAGAGAGGAAGAGAGCGAGAGAAAGAGAGAGAGAGGAAGAGGGAGGAAGAGAGAGAGAGAGGGAGGAAGAGACAGAGAGAGGGAGAGAGAGAGGAAGAGGGAGGAAGAGAGAGAGAGAGAGGAAGAGAGAGAGGGAGGAAGAGAGAGAGAGAGGAAGAAAGAGAGAGAGAGAGAGTGAGGAAGAGAGAGAGAGACAGAGAGAGAGGGAGAGAGACAGAGAGAGAGAGAGAGGGAGAGAGAGACAGAGAGAGAGAGTGAGGAAGAGAGAGGGAGAGAGAGAGAGAGAGGAAGAGGGAGGAAGAGAGCGAGAGAAAGAGAGAGAGAGAGGAAGAGGGAGGAAGAGAGAGAGAGAGAGGGAGGAAGAGACAGAGAGAGAGGGAGAGAGAGAGGAAGAGGGAGGAAGAGAGAGAGAGAGAGAGAGAGGAAGAGAGAGAGAAAGAGAGGCACAGAGAGAGAGAGAGAGAGAGGGAGAGAGAGAGGAAGAGGGAGAGAGAGGGAGGAAGAGAGAGAGACAGAGAGAGAGAGAGAGCGAGAGAGAGACAGAGAGAGAGAGAGAGAGGAAGAGAGAGGGAGAGGGAGGAAGAGAGAGAGCGAGAGAGAGAGGGAGAGAGACAGCGAGAGAGAGAGAGGGAGAGAGAGACAGAGAGAAAGAGTGAGGAAGAGAGAGAGAGACAGAGAGAGAGGGAGAGAGAGGAAGAGGGAGGAAGAGAGCGAGAGAAAGAGAGAGAGAGAGGAAGAGGGAGGAAGAGAGAGAGAGAGAGAGAGGGGGAGGAAGAGACAGAGAGAGAGGGAGAAGAGAGAGAGGAAGAGGGAGGAAGAGAGAGAGAGAGAGAAGAGAGAGGGAGAGAGAGAGAGACAGAGAGAGAGAGGGAGAGAGAGAGGAAGAGGGAGAGAGAGGGAGGAAGAGAGAGAGACAGAGAGAGAGAGCGAGAGAGAGACAGAGAGAGAGAGAGTGAGGAAGAGAGAGGGAGAGAGAGAGGAAGAGAGAGAGGAAGAGAGAGAGAGACAGAGAGAGAGAGGGAGAGAGAAAGAGAGAGAGGAGAGAGAGAGAGAAAGAGAGAGAAAGAGAGAGGAGAGAGAGAGAGAGAGAAAGAGAGACAGAAGGAAATTTTTATATTTTGCTGAACTACAAGTGATGTGAAAGTTTTCTTTAACAACAAATGAATAATTTGTGTTATTTAGACATAAATCATTCTTTGCCATGTTTTTTTCCTGTTATATATTGATTTATAAATGTCACAATTTAAAACGAAATATTTAATTATCAAGCTAAATATAAAGTTTGAAGGTAAATATTTAGCTAACAAGCTTAATTTGTAGGTTTTGAACCAAGTACAACTAGCAGTAGTTTGAAGCAGCTAGCAAACATCTATGTGTTAGCTGATGTTTGCTAGCTAACATCAGCTAACAATATTTAGTTATTGTTATCTAAATATTTAGTGTTTAACAGGCATTTCTAAATGAATGAATAACATGATGAACACATGACTGGAAAACAAACATCCGTTTGTTCTGCCTGAATAACCTCCATTTTGTGACCGTTGGCCCCAAGCAAACAGCGACAGCTGGACGCCCGCTTCAGTTTTCATCCCGCTTCAGTTTTCATCCTCCTGCCACGTCTCGTCTGTAACTCAGCTGCTGTCCTGTCCAACCTGAAGCATCGTTCTGGTCACAGATCTGCTTTACTAAACGTCACACATCGTTACACACAGCCTCGTTTCATACAAATGCTCGTTAAAGAAGCAAAAACATGAAAATATGAAGCAGATTCTGCACAGAAAGAATCTGAAATATGCAGAAACTCTCTGCCTGTTTGTCTTCATCTCCTTCAGATGAAGGATGAAAAGCTGCAATAAACAAACACATTACATCCAGATCCAGTTAGCAGCTCCTCTGGAGCTGGAGACGTTATTAGAAATCTGAATGGAGGCCAAATAAACAGTTTTCATAAAGCAGGTTCAGAGAGCAGCGGATCTTTAATATTTTCTGTGAAAGCAGCTTCTGTCCATCAGAGCTGCGCTTCATCATCTTCACGCTCCACTGCAGCTTTCCATCTGCAGAGCCATGTTTGAGTTTCAGGCAGAGGAACGGAGCAGAGCCGGAGCCAGACGCTGAGGCCTGCACCAACACAGATCAGAGATGGAGGTCAGTAACTGATACGCTGCAGGGAGTAAACCTCCAGAAACACAACCAGGAAACAGAAACTGCTGGTTAGCCGTGCTAACCCTAATTATCATAAATATTAGCTTTGCTAATTCAACATGGCACTAAGCAGGAGCTAATGTTTACAAAACAGCTGAGTGAATTAGCATTTTAAAATTTATGCTGAAAAATTAATTTAGAGGAAGCTAAATGCGCTAAACAGTTTCAAAGTTAGCAAAAGCACAAAACAAAACATTAGCTCTGCTACCAGCACATTAGCCAAGCTGTTTCCTCCAATGGATGTAAACATCCTGCCCAGATAAAACTCTGACGCCGTTTTTCCAGAAACCATCTCTGTTCCTCATCAACAGATGTTCCTTCAGTTTATTTTAAATCCACAAAAACAGAACTCAATCTGACGTTCAGAAGCAAACTGATTTTGTTTTTGGAACAGATTATAGTCAGCTGGGATTTATACCTGATTGTGTTGCTGCAGTCAGACATTAGTAGCTGATCCGTCATTCATGACAGAGTCAGACTTGATGCTGATGGATCTGTAACCTCCTCTCTCCCTGAAGGTTATTATATTATATTCAGCATCTCTTTAGCATATCTCATGTTTCTGAGCCAAGTGGTGCTGGAAGCTGCGGCCGGCCGCCGGCTCTGCTCTGAGTAAAGGTTAACGAGCCGATCGCTGGCCTTTCCCACATCGCAGCAAAGCAGCTTCATCTGAATTTCTGGACATTTATGAACTTTAATTGCTGCTAGATTTCAAATGGCCTTTAAAACACTCAGCATCAGGTCCGAGTGACTGCAGGAAACGAGTCTCTGCATCTGGAGAGTTAATGTGTCATAAACTAAAACCTGTATCTGAGTAAAACCAAGTCAGCCAGAAGAACCTGGCTCTGTTTGGCTTCACGCTTCTTAAGTAATGGACAACGTTTTATTCATTAATTCAATTCATTTTGCTCTAATATATAAATGATGTTAAATGACTGTGGGTGACATTTGTAAAATATTTAGTTAGCAAGATAAATATGTAGCTTAACAGTACATATTCAGATCAACAACTAAATGTTTAGTTGGTTAAACATTTAACTTGACAAAAAATATTTAGCTTGCAAGGTAAATATTTAGAGGTGTTGGACCCTTGGACCCGGTGTTGGACCCGGTGATGGACCCGGTGTTGGACCCGGTGATGGACCCGGTGTTGGACCCTTGGACCCGGTGTTGGACCCTTGGACCCGGTGATGGACCCGGTGTTGGACCCTTGGACCCGGTGATGGACCCGGTGTTGGACCCGGTGTTGGACCCTTGGACCCGGTGTTGGACCCTTGGACCCGGTGTTGGACCCTTGGACCCGGTGTTGGACCCGGTGATGGACCCGGTGTTGGACCCTTGGACCCGGTGTTGGACCCGGTGATGGACCCGGTGTTGGACCCTTGGACCCGGTGATGGACCCGGTGTTGGACCTTTGGACCCGGTGTTGGACCCGGTGATGGACCCTTGGACCCGGTGTTGGACCCGGTGATGGACCCTTGGACCCGGTGTTGGACCCGGTGATGGACCCGGTGTTGGACCCGGTGTTGGACCCGGTGTTGGACCCGGTGTTGGACCTTTGGACCCGGTGATGGACCCGGTGTTGGACCCGGTGTTGGACCTTTGGACCCGGTGATGGACCTTTGGACCCGGTGTTGGACCTTTGGACCCGGTGTTGGACCCGGTGTTGGACCCTTGGACCCGGTGTTGGACCCTTGGACCCGGTGATGGACCCGGTGTTGGACCCTTGGACCCGGTGATGGACCCGGTGTTGGACCCTTGGACCCGGTGATGGACCCGGTGTTGGACCCGGTGTTGGACCCTTGGACCCGGTGTTGGACCCTTGGACCCGGTGTTGGACCCAGTGATGGACCCAGTGATGGACCCAGTGATGGACCCAGTGATGGACCCAGTGATGGACCCGGTGTTGGACCCTTGGACCCGGTGATGGACCCAGTGTTGGACCCGGTGTGTTGGACCCGGTGTGTTGGACCCTGGCCTCCTGCTCGTTTCTCGTCTTCCTGCCTGTCTGGGTTTGTTCTGAGCTGAAACTGGACCCGCTGGCGGTGCGGAGACAGAAACATTCAGCCTAAAACGCCTCTGAGCAATCGATGGAGGTTCCACAGCAAATTAAAAACCTTTAAATAGGACATCGGCTCTGTAATCAGGACAACCAATCAGACCTTTGGTTCTTCCTCAGGCAGACGTTTCCGTCCGGATTTAAACGTAAATCCCCTCATGGATTCACTGAACCACTTCCAGCAGGAACTGCTGAGTCCGGATCTGACAGAAACTTGTTACAGACCAGATGCTCTTTATTTAGGCTGATCCTCACGCCCTGGTATTGATCAGAGCGGGTATATCTGAGGCTGATGGATCATAAACATCTGCAGATCATAAAACCTTTCTCCTCCTCCGTTAACCAGCTGAGGTTAGCTGGTTAACCTGCAGTGAGACGGGTTAATTAGAGGTTAACCCAGATCCATCGCTGCTTAAACCGGCTTTGCTCCTCAACCAAATAAAATCAGAGAAACTTTTCATTAAATATGGAGCTGATGCAGATTTCACCAGACTGAAACAAAAAGACGTTCATTTTCAAAGTCATGTTTTCACCCTGTTATTCATTCATCTATAAATGTCAGTTTCAAACTAAACTACTTAATAATTAAGTGAAATATTTAGTTTAGCACAGTGGTTCCCAAACGTTTTCTTCTGCGCCCCCCCTATGGATTACAAATGGCTGTCTGGTTGAAACGACGCATGTGAGGTGGGGGGGGCATCGACTTTTTGGGGGGCAAAATGAATGTAGTAGCTGAAAATAGACACCAACATCAGTAGCCACAAGGTACTTGTTAAGCTTAAGGTTCTGTATTGATATTAGCTAGTCATCTTTTAGCTAACATTAGCTAGTCATCTTTTAGCTAACATTAGCTAGTCATCTTTTAGCTAACATTAGCTAGTCATCTTTTAGCTAACATTACCTTCATCCAGCAGCTTTACTCAACTCAGTCGGTTAGTTTGGAGGGAAAAACTGT
This sequence comes from Poecilia mexicana, assembly GCF_051168715.1. Lineage (NCBI taxonomy): Eukaryota > Metazoa > Chordata > Actinopteri > Cyprinodontiformes > Poeciliidae > Poecilia > Poecilia mexicana. The sequence continues at coordinate 2,781,910 of NW_028263385.1, forward strand.
GAAAAGTTCTTTGCGTTTTGCTGGTTTGTTGCCGTGATTCTAACACAAACCTACGTAGCTCCGCACAGCAGCAGCAGGTCTCCTTCACAGGTGGAAACCCAGCGCGAGCGTCGTAGCGCTCATGTTGCGTTTAAAGGCGGCTCGGAAAAACAGGTTACAACATGTTAACAACGGATTAAACAGTTTTAACTGCTGATAAAAGTGACAGAGGACACAGATATGGGAAGTGTGGAAGCCTCTACTGTATCAAATTGACAGGAATAACAGAGAGTTGGTCATTCTAAGGTAAAAACCCAGCGCATACAGTGTTCATGTTTTGTTTTTGTTTTTTTCATCCAGACGGCTTCCCGCGCCCCCCTGCAATGACACGGCGCCTCCCCTAGGGGGCGCGCCCCACAGTTTGGGAACCTCTGGTTTAGCAAATCTAGATCTGGCAAACATAATTACCAATTATTTAGCTAGATGTAAGCTAGCCAAATATTTAGCTCTGAGCTAGCTCAATACTTAGCTCACTCAGGGCTAAATATATGGTTTAGCTACAGCTAAGGTTTTTTGGAGTTAATTGTTTTAGCCAAACATTTAGCTCTGAGCTAAATAGTCTCTTCAGTGCTAATGCAGCACTGTCGCTGCAGGTTAGCTGGTAAACGACTTGCTCGCCTATATAGCGGCTCATCTGTGGCTTTAAGATAAAATGTTGGACAAAAATAGAGGAAAAGAAATAACTAAATATTCAGTTCAAAGCTAAATATTTAGTTTAAATATTAACCTGCTGATTAAATGTTCAGTTTGTAACCAACAGTTATGAATGGTGGATGTGGTGTTTCTTCTCAGCCTCAATAAAGCAGATTATCTGGTCTGTGTCGTAACAAACAGCAGCTCTGCTCTCTGAGGCGGTTTGTCTTCAGACGCAGTGAGTTTCTGGTTTTACTGACTGCTGGACTCTCGCCTGCAGCTGTCAGCCTGTTGCAGCGGATGAAGCCCTGCAGCTTTCTGCTGGTCTCTGTTAGCCGCGGCTGATTGCTGTCAGCAGGAAGCTGAGCGGAAACCTGCGGGTGGCGGCGGCGGCGGTCGCCCGCGGGGATCCAGGCGGCTCTCTATCACCGAGGGAGACAAACGACGTCTGATGCTTCAGCCGTCTGTCATCAGAGTGAGGCTGCCATGATGCAACCTGCTGAGAGAGGATGAGGAGGGTGATGAGGAGACCCTCAGTTTACCTCCAGACCTGCTGCTGCTTCCCAAAGCTTCAGGAAACGTCAGCGCTGACAAACATTTAGCAAAACGTTCACATGATAAAAACAACAAACATCAGGTTGCAGACAGAAGCTGCAATCAGAACACTTTTCTGTTTTTCCAATTTTATGGTTCAAAAAAACTCTGATCAGCTTTTAGCTTTAAAAGAGCTCAGGGTTTCGGCTGTTTTGCAGTTTTCTGGAAGTTTGTTCCAGATCTGTGGAGCATAGAAGCTGAATGCTGCTTTGGTTCTCGTTCAAGATGCAGAGCGGAACCAGAACCAGAACCAGAAGGTCTGGAAGGCTGATGCAGCAGCAGCAGATCTTTAATCCTGGAAACGTTCTTCAGCTGACAGGAGGCCGACTGTGACAGAGGTCAGAGGTCAGCCTGATCTCTATTTTACAGCTAGAAGAACTGAAGCTGACTCCAGATCTATAGCTCTAGATCTACATCTCCAGATCTATAGCTCTAGATCTACAGCTCCAGATCTATCGCTCTAGATCGTTCCTCCACCAGACAGTGAACTCTCACACCAAACAGCTGCTTAGAGCTGCAGCAGGTAACTTAAAAACAAACAGAGCCAGTCAGAGCTAGCATTAATCAGCTAGCCAGTCAGAGCTAGCATTAATCAGCTAGCCAGTCAGAGCTAGCATTAATCAGCTAGCCAGTCAGAGCTAGCATTAATCAGCTAGCCAGTCAGAGCTAGCATTAATCAGCTAGCCAGTCAGAGCTAGCATTAATCAGCTAGCCAGTCAGAGCTAGCATTAATCAGCTAGCCAGTCAGAGCTAGCATTAATCAGCTAGCCAGTCAGAGCTAGCATTAATCAGCTAGCCAGTCAGAGCTAGCATTAATCAGCTAGCCAGTCAGAGCTAGCATTAATCAGCTAGCCAGTCAGAGCTAGCTTTAATCAGCTAGCCAGTCAGAGCTAGCTTTAATCAGCTAGCCAGTCAGAGCTAGCATTAATCAGCTAGCCAGTCAGAGCTAGCATTAATCAGCTAGCCAGTCAGAGCTAGCATTAATCAGCTAGCCAGTCAGAGCTAGCATTAATCAGCTAGCCAATCAGAGCTAGCATTAATCAGCTAGCCAGTCAGAGCTAGCATTAATCAGCTAGCCAGTCAGAGCTAGCATTAATCAGCTAGCCAGTCAGAGCTAGCATTAATCAGCTAGCCATGCTATCAGGAAGTTTTGGTTCAGTAACTCAGGATTATTTTTTTTGGTGTAACCTGCATTTGACTTTGAATGTTTCATTTCTTCTTGACATTATTTCATATCTGTGTTGTGAGATTTATTTGACTCGTGTATAATTTATGGCACCGAGAGCCTGGCTGTTAAATATTATTTCACTGATTGAAGGCTTTTCAGTTGTCCTCTGGACTGAGTAGCTGCTGCATTTTGCCTGCAAGTATTTTGTATATTTTAAGTCTAAATTAGGTGAATTTATTGCCAGATCACTTAGTAGCATTTATACCTAAATGCTACTAGGGGTTAGTAGCATTTAGGGTTAGGGTAAATGCTACTAACATCCAATCCAGGTGATCGGCAAAGATCGGCCTCATGGATGATCGGAAACGGCAGCAGAAAACCTGATTGGAGCGTCACTAAAACTGTAATGTAATAAGTGGGGGGGTTCAACAGGAAGTGGGGGGTTCAACAGGATGTGGGGGGTTCAACAGGATTTGGGGGGGATTCAATAGGATGTGGGGGGGTTCAACAGGATGTGGGGGGGTTCAACAGGATGTGGGGGGTTCAATAGGATGTGGGGGGGGTCAACAGGAAGTGGGGGGTTCATTACTTTCATATTAAATGGCATTAAATGGAGGAAGCTGCTCATAAGTTATTAAAGGTGTGATAATGTTTCCTGTGTGTGTAAAAGTAAAGGTTCTGGTTCTGTATGAAGTTCTGGGTCAGACGATCCAGTTGATGATTCTAAAACTGACAGGATCTTTAACCAGGAGTTTAAGGCCAGAACTGACCCAAATGCAGAGCAGGTCACCCAGCACCAGGACAATTAGCATAAACATTAGCGCTAAAGCTAAACTGCTATGCCCACAGTGTTTAGCAGAAGCTAATGCTGAAGCGCTAACTTCAATTCAGACCACATCTGGCTTTAATAGACCGCAGCCCTCCAAGCTAACATCCTGACCAGACGTTTATCGTGTTTTCTACTCTCCATCTCATATTCTTCCTGTTTGGTTCAGTAGAACATGAGCTAAAGGTAATTTTATTTATATAGCACATTTTCAGCAACAAGGCAATACAAAGTGCTTTACAGGAATTAAAAGGACATACGAATAAGATAAGAAACCAAAGGAAAGACCAAAAGAAGAAAAAGATAATAATGTTGATCCAAAGTAAATAAACTAGATACTCCTCCTGTTCAGGGTTGGTAGATAAGTATAAGCAAGTATCCACTGGTCTAATTCCTTTTCTGGGTTGCAATAATAGGAGTCTCTCTGCATCTAAGTACTCTACAGTTTCTAAAATATAAGCTAAAGAGTGACTAATAAACTAGAATCTCTGGATTCCAAGTTTGTTCTAATTCCTTTTCTGGGTTAAATAGTGAGTACGCCACAGTTCCTAACAAAATAAAACAAAAAAAAGGAAAGGACATTAGGGCAAATGGCAACATTCAGACAAAACAAAGGGCAAAACAAAGACATGATTGAAGGCGGTTGACGTCACAGGGCCATGAAACCACGTTGCTCAGCCTCCTGGCAAAGTCCGATAAGGTGTTATCTAGGAATGTCCTTGGGAGCGCTCAGCTCCACAGCTGCATGGATACAGGAGGGGGTGAGGAGGGAAGGAGCGTGATGTTTACATATCTTCAAGGAGATTGAATATGCAGCCCTTCCAAGGCCACACGGGGAAAGCCAATTCAGATACAGAATGTCTTAGATAGATTATAAATTTCAATCTTCCCTAAAGTCTCTCCGATACATCTCAGTTCCCAGTTATCCAAATTAGTTTGGTTGTTCCACTGAACCGAAACTAGCAGCTTCTCCAAGATCGATTCCATCCCTTTAGTGAGATTTAGAGTCCTCAGCTGGGCTGCGAGTCTCAGCAAGACTCACATCCAACTTGCATCTCTGTCCACACCAACAGTCTGAGTGTTTGCCAGTTCGACCAAGTCCGTCACAAATTTGTGGATAATCCAGGAATCCACAAGCTCCAAACAGCAGAAATCCTGTTATCATGAATAAATCCAGGGTGAATCCCGCCGGGTCTGTCCCTTCAGGACAGGAGGCTCTCTGTGCCCAGACTTCTCTACATCTACATGAATAATTTCCAACAGTTAATAAAACTTCAAGACAGACACTGAACTTTATTTAACTGAAAGTTTACAAAACAGATGACGAGTAAATTAGCGCTTTAGCATTTATCTGGAAAAGTTTATTTAGGAGATGCTGAACAACTTTAAAGTTAGCAAACAGGGTAACGCCATTTCCTTTCATCCATCCGAGTAGCTGAATGTTCAGCTCGTGAAGAGCAGCTCGTGAAGAGCAGCTCGTGAAGAGCAGCTCGTGAAGAGCAGCTCGTGAAGAGCAGCTCGTGAAGAGCAGCTCGTGAAGAGCAGCTCGTGAAGAGCAGCTCGTTAAGAGCAGCTCGTTAAGAGCAGCTCGTTAAGAGCAGCTCGTTAAGAGCAGCTCGTTAAGAGCAGCTCGTTAAGAGCAGCTCGTTAAGAGCAGCTCGTTAAGAGCAGCTCGTTAAGAGCAGCTCGTTAAGAGCAGCTCGTTAAGAGCAGCTCGTTAAGAGCAGCTCGTTAAGAGCAGCTCGTTAAGAGCAGCTCGTTAAGAGCAGCTCGTTAAGAGCAGCTCGTTAAGAGCAGCTCGTTAAGAGCAGCTCGTTAAGAGCTATTATTAAATTAAAGTTGTCTTGTTTTTCCATGTTGGCCAGCTCTTGAAGCTGTCGGTGAATTTCAGTTACTGATGCAGAGTTATCAAATAAATTTGTAATTCAGTATATTTATATCTGTTTAAAAAGGAAACGTTTAAAGTCAATTCAGCTGAAAAAATCTGACACTAACCCTCAGGTATCGGTATCAAAAGTGAAAAACGTGGATCGGTGCATTCCTGGAGCCAATTAAACATTTAGTTTGATGCTGTGTGTAACAGTTATGGGCTAGGCGGCTAACTGCGATATCAGAAACCGGTTCTTTGAGGAGCCTGAGGTGTGAATGAAAACACAAGGAAACTGTTTTAGTTAGTGTTTCGTGCCAATGTATTGAATTTTTTTTTGGAACAGGGAAAACATAAGGGGAGAAAAAGAACAAACAATCAAAACAATTACAAATGCACAGTGAGACAATTCAAAATAAATGCAAAGATCATAGAGTTCTTTTCCTTTAGCTCGCCATCCTTTGGTTCAGAAGAGGATCTGATCCATCATATAAAAAAAAACCCGACCTAAAAGGCCAGAAAACCCATTAAGTATGTTGTCAATGTACAAACATACAAATACAATATTAAATGCAATTATTAAATATCTAATAATTAAACATTTCATTTCAATTAGGTTAAATTAACCATAATTTAAATAAAGAATAATAATTTCAAACTAATCAATTAAGGTTAAACTTGAAAAGTTGAAATCAAAGTTAACTTCCAAAATATCAAAGAAAATAAATTAACTCAAATACTCAAGCAGTGTGAGGAAAAGAAATTAAATAAATATGCTGCGCAATATCAATTTAAAATGTAAATGTAGCTACATCCTATTTTATACGTTTCATTTCAAAAGTGCCAAAACACGCACAATACCAGCAGTTTAGTTACCTTAAAGCAGGGAGTGGGGCGCACCCAACAGCGATCAGCTGTGACCGCCCAGGTACAACGGCAACTGTTCTAACAAAACAATGCTCCAATGAGCAATCAAGCAGAACTGGATGCTAAACAGATACTGCTATGCTATGAACAAAACTCACCAAGAGTGCAAATCAGTAGTTTCAGAGATTTGGGTTGAATTTCCAGGGTGAAATTATCAGCAGGACGCCAACAGTCAGCCACAATCACAGTGAACAGGTGATGTTGTTTAACCTGGCCGGAGGCGGGGCTTTAAATAAGTTGAGGAGTTTGGGGAAAACAGGAAGTGGGCCCGCAAAAATAAAAGTCTTAATTGACTAACTGCGGGTTACATGTGACATTTATAAATAAATGATTATCATGGTGAAAATATGGCTCCATTGTTTTCTCTATGTCAGGATGAATAATTGCTGTTAGTTTTGTTTCTACCGGCTGCAGTTTTTCAGTGATCCCTCTTTCAAACGAGCGTCCTGCTCCGGTGTTCAACAGCGGATGAACTCATTAGTGCGTCAGGTCTTCATAAATGAAGCAGCAGCAGAATGGGAACAACGTGTGGAGCAGAGAAAACTCTATCTACTGCGTCGTTCTGCAGCGCCTCGTTATGCTGTAAACGAGTCGTTATCTGCCGCTCAACCCACAGCTCCGCTTTACCAGCAGCGGCTCGGAGGATGAGCAGGATGAAGGCTGGTCCACAAGCCTCGACCTTTAACCCATGAATCAATGAGAAGATCTGTTTTGTTTCCAAACTCTGTCGATTTATGATTATCAAATCAGAAATTAGCCTTTGAACCACAGAAACTTTGCTTCCTTTCCATTTTTACTTACAATCTTCTTTATTAAAACCACAATTTTTTCTAAAACTTGGCCATCATGTCAGCAAAAATGGAAAATTATATATGCAGCGACACAGAGGAGATTAGAACTCATATTTTATTAAAACAATCCTGAAACATTGCCGTTCCTCCAACTGACCACAGTTTAATATTCAGAGCTAAATCTGCACCTCTAAACCCAGAGGTCAAAACGTGAACCAATAGAAAGTCCCAACACACGAAGCAGAATGATTGTTATAGCAATAATAAAATAATTATTTCTGAAACCAACATCAGTTTGTTGATATGTGTCCTGCCCTGTTTATAATTAAACGAAGATAATTAGCATTTTTAAGCAAACATACCACCAGCTAGCAACACGTTAGCAGCCTTCGACCCTTTCGTGACCCACATTCCATTTCCTTCCGGTTCTTGTCCAGTTAACCCAGTTGTCGTTAGGATTGCTACGCGTCCCGTATTAAACCGATACGGGACGCGATTTGTTCCATATTTCTATAAATGTGTATGTGTAATAAATAATAAAGAAATGGTCCCCAAGTAGTTAAGTCAGTAGGCTGCCCCAGTCATTGTTTTACTCACGGTGTTGTCATATTGTGCCCAAATGCTTTCTGGGTAACACAGACTAACCGACATAGACATAATATAAGGATAGACCCTCATGGACCGCTCTCGCCTATTGGAGCTGACGAGATTTAGGGCGGCCATCTTGGAGCGGTCCACCACTCCACTCAGCGTTATGTGTTTAGCAGCACAATGACGTATCAGCGGATTTAATCGATCATAACACACTTTGTTACTGTAAATCATATTCAAACATCTATCAAAGCTACATTTATAAACAATTGTATTTTTAAGTATGTTTTTAATACATAGTTCATCATATTTAAATATGCTTAGTGGCTATAACAATAGAATAGGAATGGAATATTCTGATATCGATGTATGAAGAGCATATTACAAAGCACACAGCCGTTCATAATTTATTTAATAAATTATTTAGTAATATCAATATATATTTATATAACTATACAAACACAAATAAATGATTAATACTGAATTATATATATAATTATATATATATATATATATATATATATATATATATATATATATATATATATATATATATATAGCTGACTGTATAGCTCAGTGGGCGAGAGACGAAAACATGGATCTGTTGGAATGCTACTACTCAAGTAACCCTAGTCAGAGGGGTTACATGCAAAGACTGAGGGTGGAATGGTTACTTCGACACCCACAGTCTACAATGACTGCCAAACAACTAGTAGCTCAGTGTTCCAACATCCGCAAACGGCAACTGCTATCACAACTTGAGATTGACGAGGTACAACACAAATGCTACGGCAAAAGGGAGGAGCCCAAAGGTAAGGTCAGGGGGGAGTTAACTACTCCCCACCCCGAGACTGGGTATGCAGCCCCGATGGGGCTGTGGAAAACCACCCTTGAAGCCAACTGCAAACCACTTGCACAAGTGTCCATCAAATGTGGCATATACCAAGGAGATGCTCTGTCCCCACTGCTGTTCTGTATAGGCCTGAACCCCCTCAGCCAAATCATCAACAAGACTGGCTACGGATACCGACTCAAGAATGGGGCCACAATCAGTCACCTCCTCTACATGGATGACATCAAGCTGTACGCCAAGAGCGAGCGAGACATCGACTCACTGATCCACACCACCAGGATCTACAGCACTGACATTGGGATGTCATTCGGACTAGAGAAGTGTGGCCGGATGGTTACAAAGAGAGGGAAGGAGTGAGAGCCACTGTCCAGGATGAAACATCCAAGATCCATAAATACATCAAGGACAAAGCCTCAACGGACGATGTGCTCAGCGAATGTCTCAGACAATGGGGAACAGAGGACGAGGTGCTGGAGGAACCATCATGGGAGGACAAGCCCCTACATGGGATGTACCACCGACAAATAACTGAAGTGGCTGATATCAGGAAATCCTACCAATGGCTGGAGAAAGCTGGACTCAAGGACAGCACAGAGGCCCTCATCCTGGCCGCCCAGGAACAGGCCCTAAACACCAGAGCAATAGAGGCTCAGATCTACCACACCAGACAAGACCCAAGGTGTAGGTTGTGCAAGGAGGCCTCTGAGACAGTCCAGCACATAACAGCAGGGTGCAAGATGCTGGCAGGGAAAGCGTACATGGAACGACATAACCAAGTGGCGGGCATAGTGTACAGGAACATCTGTGCCGAATATGGACTGGAAGCCCCGAGGTCAAAGTGGGGAACACCCCCAAAGGTGGTGGAGAATGACCGAGCTAAGATCCTGTGGGACTTCCAGATCCAGACAGACAAGATGGTAATGGCGAACCATCCTGCAGTGAATCCGTCTCTCTTTATAGATTTCTCCCTCTTCTTCCTCACATCGTGTCTTTAGGAAACTTTCAAAACAAAAGCAGAAGATTTAGGATGTATCTTACTTTGACAGAGGGAAAGAATATAAATAATAGTCTTTACCACCTGTGTATAATATTATTACCTGTATAACACATAATATAAGTTTTATAATATGTGTTATATTGTTTCATTTCTAATATAGGCCCTTGTGTCAGATAATCTAAGTCAATGTTAGAGAATAATTAATTTCTTTATATTAACAGAATCTCAGTTAGCCTTCATAGCGGGGCTGAACCCGTATTACACCAAGCACTGTAGCTAATATTAGCTGGTATCTCGCCGGTGGACATAAATACAGTAAAGTAATATTCTAATCACAATATATACACAATAATATGTCCATCTTACTTGTGAAATGTTGTCTGTGGAGCCCTCACATCAATAATCCATCGACCAGAACAACAATATCCCTCAGTGCTGAGGCATCTTCTGCTGTTTTGGTTGAGCAAAGTAGGAGGGTATACCGCTCCAAGATGGCCGCCGTATTTCCTGCGCCGGAGCGGTCCATGCGGGGTCTACTCTTATAGTATGTCTATGCTAACCGACACGCTGCCCCCAGGGACTGGTCTCTTATTTTAATTTCTGCAAGGTGGCAACCCTACTTGTCGTCTAACTCGCACTAGGACGTCACCGGCTTGAATTTACCAAAACTACTAACTATTATCAAGGCTGTCTCTATTTTTAATTCAATATTATGCTGGTAAAAAGAGCGAATATGAACAGCATCTGTTATCTTCAGCAGCTTCATGGCTTTTCTTCTTTTTATGGTGCTTTAAAAAAACTGAAAGTGTGCAACACCGCCACCATCTGGTCTGGAGTGTGAACTGGAGCTACTGCCGTTGACTTATAGACCTTATATCTGAAAATGGATTGGGTAAAGACAGCTTCCGTGTTTTAGTTAAAACACTGTGTTGGAGCTATTTATTGTTTATATTCTTTATCCATTTGAATTTTGTTAGTTTGTTCTTAAATGTACATTTTTTGTATTATTTACAGAATTTATTTGTAAGTTAATAATTGTTGATTTCATTTATTTTTTGTTTTATTATTTTTCTTATTGATATATTTTTTGAGTAAACAGGAAGTGATGCGGGTTGGCCCGCTTTCTATAAATGTAGGGGCCTGGTAAAGGACCAGCAGGCATTTGGATTAGGGGCCTATGGTTTTTACCAGTGCAAGGAAGCAGAGAAAACAAAAGGAAGTTTGAACTTTGTAATTGTTTGTTTTGCAAAGATGTCAAAATAAATCATGAAGAACAAGTTACAAGTTGGATCCTGAACCTTCTTTGCCTGCGTTAAAATACTTGACCCCAGTGTCTCAGTGGCTTATTGGAACTTTGTTGGATGTTTGGTTTGACAAACAATCGCCACTACATCAGTAAAAACCTCCCTATGGATCAAGTAAAGATGCCCGTGGACTAAAAGGAACAATTCGTCATCAATTGACATGCTGGATTCAAGGATTTCAAGGATCATCATCAAACAAAAGGTTTTGGATCGTCTTTGATGAAATCAAGCGACTGCTGCGTCAAGCCTGGATTGACACGTCACTCATTCATTAAACTGGTACGTGGCAATATTGTTCAAGCCGTAAAGGAAAACGGTGAAACTACTGGAGTTTAAAGAAAAGACATTTCACTGCAAAGACTGATGAGATGAGTTTGATGTGACAAGTTGACGCCTAATTGGATCCAGACGTGAGCCGACGCCCATCATGGAAATGTTTGTTCCCAAGAATCAACCTCTTTAAATAAAGAGACACGTTTGTGCTTTGTGGATTCCTGGACTATGCTGCCTTTAAATGTGTGAAATAATTCAAAGAATCGCTAAAAATGTCTGATGTAAAGAGCAAAGAGGATGACACCGAGACGTTACAAGAGAAAAGAACCATCAAATTTACACAAAAGGGTTTGGAGTTTTACATCAAAACATGTCAAGAAAAACGAAGTTTAAAGTGCAAACAAGCTTCAAAATTTATGGAGAAAATCTCCGCATTAATGACGTCACGAGAAAATGTTCCGGAAGTGTCTTCTAACTTTGCCAAGTTTATTAAATGCTATCAAGATGCAACTGATTTACATGAATCATTTTTAAGTTTGTCGTTACCAGAAGAAGAAGTGAAAAGGCAAACTGTGTATTTTCAGTCGAAGGTGACGACATTCTCTGATTTTATGGACAATGTAAAGGGTTGGTTGCATGAAGCAGGAGATCCATATACTGAACAGAAAATTAATGTTGATGATCAGGTTGTTGCGGATCTGGATGAAATAAATCCTGAAGACAGTGTCTCTAATATTTCAAGTGTAAAACCACGTTCAAAAACATCTTCACAGGAGTCTCGGACTTCATCCACCTCTTCTGCTCGCATTAAAGCTGCGGCTGAAAAGGCAGCGCTCATGGAGAGATTCGCTGCGTTGAACAAAAAACATCTGATTGAAGCTCAAGAAGAAAAACTGAGACAAGAAAAGGAAAAATTAGACTTGGAAACAGAGTTGGCAGCAACCAATGCAAAACTTAATGTCTTAAAAATAAATTCAGTTGCTGGCTCTAAACGATCTGATGGAATGAACTCTTATTTTGAAAGAGCCCAAGTAAAGGACACGTCCCTGCTAAATCCTCGCGCTGATGAGTTTGTTCCGAAAGAAAGAGCAGCTTCTTCATCCGACTGTCCTGTCGTCAGACCTAAACAAAGGCAGAAACCACTTCAAATGGATCGTCTGAGAGTAAAAGTTGATTCTTCAACTCAAGCAACACAGCAAACACAATTTCAATCTCCTTCTATCTCTGAGAACTGTCAGAATGATATTGTGAACATCATGCAAAGACAAAATGACATCACTGCCTTACTTGTAAAACAAAACTTATCGTCTGTTCTCCCATCCAGAAACATCCCTGTGTTTGATGGGGACCCCCTGCAGTACAGATCATTTATGAACGCCTTTGAGAACGGAGTGGAAGCTAAAACTGACAACTGGAGCGACTGTTTGCACTTTTTAGAGCAGTTCACTAGGGGGCAGCCTAAAGATCTGGTGCATAGTTGTCAGCACTTGCCTCCTGATCAAGGTTATTCCAAGGCCAAAGATCTTCTCGAAGAACATTTTGGAAATGAAAATAAAATTGCTTCTGCATATATGGAGAAGATTATGAGTTGGACACCAATTAAAGGTGATGATGTGAAAAGTCTTCAATTATTCTCTCTTTTCCTTCAAGGATGTTCAAATCTAACACAACAAATTGTTTACATGAGAGAGTTGGATTTACCTTTAAATATGAGAACAATTGTTATGAAACTCCCATATAAACTGAGGGAAAAATGGAGAGTTACTGCTTATGAGCTGCAGGAGCAAAATGGCCACCGAGCACTGTTCACTGATCTGGTTGCTTTTATAATAAAAGAAGTAAAAGTAGCATCAGATCCAGTGTTTGGCAACATCCAAGACCCACCAACTGGGAGCAACTCTAAAGTTTCAAGTTCCAACAAGCAAAGGAAGAAAGGAAGCAGTTTTGCCACTAATGTCAACACAATCCCAGAAGCCAGAACTCCCTCAACTGAAAACAAGACAAAGTCTACTGCTCTTCACAGCTGCTTGTTTTGTTCACAAAGAAATCATCTATTGGAAAACTGTATGCAGTTTAAAGCTAAAATGCATCGGGACAAGTTGACCTTCATTAAACAAAAGGGGATTTGTTTCGGTTGTCTGAAGGTTGGTCACACAAGCAAAGACTGCAGGAGTCGTTTAGATTGTAACGTGTGTCACCAAAAGCATCCAGGGGTTCTTCACATAGAG